>NW_025969847.1:0-13611 GCF_021869965.1 Rhincodon typus | reverse complement strand
ACAAAGGGGGTGGCCATGGGTACCCACATGGGCCCAAGCTATGCCTGCCTCTTTGTAGGTTACGTGGAACAATCCCTCTTCCATACCTACACTGGCCCTAAACCCCACCTCTTCCTCCGTTACATTGATGACTGCATCGGCGCCGCCTCGTGCTCCCACGAGGAGCTCGCACAGTTCATCCACTTCACCAACACCTTCCACCCCAACCTTAAGTTCACCTGGACCATCTCTAATACCTCTCTCTCCTTCCTGGACCTCTCTGTCTCCATCTCGGGCAACCACCTAGAAACCGATATCCATTTCAAGCCCACCGTCTCCCACAGCTACCTAGAATACACCTCCTCCCACCCACCTTCCTGCAAAAATGCCATCCCCTATTCCCAACTCCTTCGCCTCCGCCGCATCTGCTTGCAGGATGAGGCATTCCACTCCCGTACATCTCAGATGTCGTCGTTTTTCAAGGACCGCAACTTTCCCTCCTCAGTGGTCGAGAACGTCCTCAACCGTGTCTCCCACATTTCCCGCAACTCATCCCTCACACCCCGTCCCCACAATAACCACCAAAAAAGAATCCCCCTCATCCTCACGTACCACCCCACCAACCTCCGGATCCAACGCATCATCCTCCGACACTTCCGCCATCTACAATCCAACCCCACCACCAAAGACATCTTTCCCTCCCCACCCTTATCTGCGTTCCGGAGGGACCACTCTCTCCGTGACTCCCTTGTCCGTTCCACACTCCCCTCCAGCCCCACCACACCCAGCACTTTTCCCTGCAACCGCAGGAAGTGCTACACCTGCCCCCATACCTCCTCCCTCACCCCCATCCCAGGCCCCAAGAAAACTTTCCACATCAAGCAGATGTTCACCTGCACATCTGCCAATACGGTATACTGCTTCCGCTGTACCCGTTGTGGCCTCCTCTACATCAGGGAAACTAAGCGGAGGCTCGGGGACCGCTTTGCAGAACACCTATGCTCGGTTCGCAATAAACAACTGCACATCCCAGTCGCGAACCATTTCAACTCCCCCTCCCATTCCTCAGACGACATGTCCATCCTGGGCTTCCTGCAGTGCCACAACGATGCCACCCGAAGGTTTCAGGAACAGCAATTCATATTCCGCTTGGGAACCCTGCAGCCCAATGGTATCAATGTGGATTTCACAAGCTTCAAAATCTCCCCTCCCCCTACCGCATCCCAAAACCAGCCCAGCTCGTCCCCGCCTCCCTAACCTGTTCTTCCTCCCACCTATCTCCTCCTCCCACCTCAAGCCGCACCCCCATCTCCTACCTACTAACCTCATCCCGCTCCCTTGACCTGTCTGTCCTCCCTGGACTGACCTATCCCCTCCCTAACTCCCCACCTGCACTCACCTTTACTGGCTCCATCGACCCGTGTTTCCTCTCCACCTACCTTCTCCTCTATCCATCTTCTATCCGCCTCCCCCTCTCTCCCTCTTTATTTCAGAACCCCCTTCCCCTCCCCCATTTCGGAAGAAGGGTCTAGACCCGAAACGTCAGCCTTTCTGCTCCTATGATGCTGCTGGCCTGCTATGTTCATCCAGCTCTGCACCTTGTTGTCTCGGATTCTCCAGCATCTGCAGTTCCTACTTTCTCCATTTCACTGACTACCACTGTGCCGATGTCTCTGCTGATCCTGTCTTGCGAATGGAACAGGACGTATCCAGGGTCAGTGATGATGGTGTCTACATACAGTGCAGATGACAAGCCTTGGAAGGGGTTAAGTTATTCGATCTGTAATCAAACATGTATGTGCTGCATTCAGCCACCAGCCTCTGTTCTACCCTTCCCTGAAAGTCACGGGAGGGGCAAATGCTAACTGAAATCCCACAAAGCACAATGGAGTATTTAAATACTTGGAGATGGAACAACAAATTTAATTCTGAACATTAAATGTGATTACACTAGCTTAATAACAATCAAGCTGAAAACATCATTTTTAGTACAACAAAAAACTGTTTCTCAACTTACTTTAGATGATGTTGGTATTTTCCTCTTCTGTGTTTTAAGTTGTTTTTGCTGTATCTGTTGAGCATTGGTTATTTGATTGTCTGTGGAGATAGGTAGCAGTTGTATCATTTTAACAGCAGTGCTGTCAACAGGAGTCAATTCTCTTAACTTGATCTGAGTGGAATAGGTATTTAATACTGGTTCAGAGGTCTGCTGTTGCCGTTGAGTCATCTGGCTCAAAACAGGTGAAGGCTCAGGCTGGGTCTTGAAGTCTAAAAGATGCCCAAATAACTGCTCTTAAAATTCTTTTAAAAACAGATCAAAGTTTTGCACATTATACATTAAGACATTTATTCTTGTATTCCATTTTGTCTGCCCGGGGCCAAAAGACATATTTGTTATCTACTCATCTCATTTCCAATTCCTATGTTCCTGTAGCTGCTTCATATCAAGTTCTTGCATTTCTACAATATCGTGAGGCATAGTTTACAAAAAACATCTCGATTAAAATGCTCTGATGCCTCTTCAGTTTCTATCTTTCCCCACTCCGAATTTGTACAGCTGTCTAGATAAATTGAACACAGCTAACATTTCTAATTTGCCAAGACTGTTTTTGACTTTCTAAAAGTCAACCTCATTAAAAAGATGTACACAGTCATGAAATAAAATTTTACTTAGAATGCTGGAATCAAAAAACATTTAAAACAGAATTACAGCAAGGAAATACATGTTTCCTGATACAAATAGCAGGAACACACAATTTGCTCATAACTAAATACTGACCAAACTGGCTCAGAACTGTTGACTGTGAAGTTGATTTGTCTTCCCAAGAAGTGTTGTTATTTGTTTTCCTGGTCTGTGCAGAAATCTCTACCAAACCAGACGAATTCAACTGTTCAAGTAATTGGGACCCTGAAGAATTGGGGACTTTTGCAGCTGCAAGTTCCCCAAACCCTGGAGACTATAAGAAAAACAAAACAATTAAGTTTTTTTCCTGAGAAACATTAAATGGTATTATTCTACACATCTACAATACTTGTCCTTACTATGCCTGGCATTGAGAGCTTAGGAATTTTAAAACAAAATATTTGTACATGATATTTGCTTTAAGTTGCTCTTGCATAGCACTGTTACCAATTTAGGAAACTTCTTAACAATTTTAACCATAGATTTACATTGACAAGCACCTCTGCGTATGACATTTAATGGGATTTTCTCCAGCTCAAGTACAAACTGTACACTTAACAGACAGCTAAGTGTTCAACTTGTTACACCAAAATCCCATTAATGCCATGAAACAAAACCCCAAAATCAAGATAAATACAATACAAGACTTGACACCAACACAGATCACTAGTTCAGATGCCGCTCAGTAACAAAACTGCTACGTCTGGATAAAACAAAACCTTTGCTAGATAAAAAGCTACTCCTGTGCAATTTGAAAGTAATTACTTTAAAATGTATAAAAATGCATAATGATCCCAAAATTCAGACACAATTTCTAAAATCTGTTTCCCAACCCAGAAAGGTACTTCAAATGCACTTGGATTTGACTTCAATCACGTTATTTCTTCCTCCGATCCGTCTCACCACTGTTTCCTGGTGGCCCAAAAACTACCTGCTCAAAATGAAAGTACTAACAAATCACAGGAATTTTAACTAACTAAAAAGATGCATTTTGCAAAAGTTCAAAAATCTTTAGACTGAAAATCTACATCAAATACTTATTACTGAAGGTGGATGTGGACCATTTTTAAATAGAAATCTCTTCAAAAACACTGTTCATGTAATTGCCTTGCTGCAAAATGCCTTCAACTACACTGAAATGCATGGCAATAAAATTGACAATCCAATTGTGTCCAAACAATCATTCAAAATTCATTAAAATGCAGTTACTTTAGCTTAGAGAAGGTTTAACTATAAAGTTAACTACGTTATGCAATTATGAACATTAACAGCTCGCTGATCAAATCAGAATCAATGCGCTCTCAATTTTCTTTATTACCTAAAACGTGAGTTCTGCAGTTCAAGTTTAGCAACCAAAGAGACAAATCGAAGAGACAAACCTTCCAGACATGGTCTGAATTATTTGTTTCAGCACTTCTAGATTCTAGGCTACAACAAGTGTTTATCTGCAACAGACTTTTCCCATTAACTCAGGAACAATCAAGCTTTCATTAATCCAACATTCAAACTGCAGTACCAAATGGCAAATTTTAAACAAGTATTTGTTTCTTGGTCAGTTCTTAGTAAAGAAACTAACTAAATCAAGATTTGCTCAGTAAATAAAGTTCATAATTTGAGAAACAAATTTGCTTTCCACGAGTAATTTTTTGTGGAATTAGAAAGCCTTGGAATTAAATTTCCATTTGGGGTTGAAAGGGGATAAAAACAATGCACATAGAACACAGAACGGCACAGCCCAGTACAGGCCCTTTGGCCCATGATGTTGTGTCGAACTTTTACCCTAAACCTAAATTCTATCTAACCTCCACCCCTACCTTACACTATCATCCATATGCCTATCTAATAGCCGCTTAAATGCCCCTAATGAGGCCGACTCCACTACCCTCTCCGGCAATGCATTCCACCCCCCTACCACTCTCTGAGTAAAGAACCTACCTCTGACGTCTCCCCTGTATCTATCTCCACTCACTTTAAAACTATGCCCCCTTCTAATAGCTACCTCCACCCTAGGAAAAAGTCTCTGGCTGTCCACTCTATCTATACCTCTGATCATTTTGTACACCTCTATCAAGTCAAAAGAGAAAAGCCTTAGCTCTCTCAACCTTTCCTCATATGACCTTCCCTCCATTCCAGGCAACATCCTGGTAGATCTCCTCTACACCTTTTCCAACACCTCCACATCTTTCCTGTAATGAGGCAACCAGAACTGGACACAATACTCCAGATGTAGCCGAATCAGGCTTTTGTATAGCTGGAGCATAACTTCACGGCTCTTGAACCCAATCCCTCTATTAATGAAAGCTAACACACCATACGCCTTCTTAACACTCTATCCACCTGGGTGGCAGCTTTCAGGGAACTGTGATCATGAACCCCAAGATCCCTCTGCTCCTCCACACTACCAAGAATCTTTCCGTTAACACCACATTCTGCTTTCAAATTTGTCCTTCCAAAATGAATCACCTCACACTTTTCAGGGTTAAACTCCATCTGCCACTTCTCACCCCAGCTCCACATCCTATGTTACAAAGGGACATTGATACAACAGCCCTCCACACTATCCACAACTCGACCCACCTCCGTATCGTCCACGAACTTGCTAATCCACCCTTCCACTCCTTCATCCAAATCATTTACAAAAATCACAAACAGAAGAGGACCCAGAACTGATCCTTGTGGTACCCCACTCGTAACTGAGCACCATGTTGAAAATTTTCCACCCTTTGTCTTCTAAGGGTCAGCCAATTCTGAATCCAATCTGCCACATTTCCCCCTATCCCATGCCTCCTTACCTTCTGCATGAGCCTACCATGGGGAACCTTATCAAACGCCTTACTTAAATCCACGTATGCCACATCCACTGCTCCACCTTCATCCACGTGTTTGGTCACCTCTTCAAAGAATTCAATAAGGTTTGTGAGGCATGATCTACCCCTCAAATCCATGCTGACTATCACAAATCAAACTGTGCCTTTCCAAGTGACCATAAATCCTATCTGTCAGAGCCCTTTCCAATAATTTGCCCACCACTGATGTAAGAGCATTATTTAAATTGGTGGATAAAATCTTTCAGGAAACAGAGCTGCAATGAAGTCTGTTATGAAATTCCTGTTTTAACAAAAGAGACTTACAGTTCAACTAAGCTTCCACTGGTTAATCATTTACTTCATTATACCTGTCAAATGATCAGATTTGAATGTATACAGGTCAGTTCTTGTATTAAAACTAAAAATTAGAGTGTTCAGTATCAGCTCAGCCACAAGTTTGAAAAAGCACAGCGTGCACATATAATTTCATGGCGGGGGGGGGAAAGAGGGAGCACAGTGGCTCAGTGGTTAGCACCGCAGCCTCACAGCGCCAGGGACCCGGGTTCAATTCCAGCCTCGGGCAACTGTCTATGCGGAGTTTGCACATTCTCCCTGTGTCTGCGTGGGTTTCCTCCGAGTGCTCTGGTTTCCTCCCACAGTCCAAAGATGTGCGGGCTAGGTGGATTGGCCATGCTCAATTGCCCGTAGTGTTCAGGGGTGAGTGGGTTATAGGGGGAATGGGTCTGGGGGGGATGCTCCAAGGGTCGGTGTGGACTTGTTGGGCCGAAGGGCCTGTTTCCACACTGTAGGGATTCTATGACAACCCAAGAGTCCTGCATCTAACTAAATTTTAAAACCAGTTGTTTTAGCCTTCAAGAAACTAACTTTAGCTGAAATCTTTTAAAAAAAAAAATAAAAAAAAAATTAAGAGGATGCTCAGCTTTCTCAAGGTCACAAAAATAACTACAATAAAGTATGAAAAGTTTAAACCAGCATCAGACACCCCGAATGGATTAAGCAACAAATAGAATATTCTAATCTACTTGACCATTCTGATGATTTAACAGATGACGCTTTAGGTTCAACACCTGAATTTTAGATCGAAGTAATGGGCAGACAGAACACCTATCACATTTACCCTGGGCCTGAAGATAGTTGATATCAAAACCAAAACCTTATGATCAGTGCCTCACTCCACAAAACCAACACAACTGGACCAAAGTATATGTAGACAGTCACAAGAAACTGATTTCCAAAAGCTCAGGCCCTGATAAAGTAAATTCAAGAAGTTATACATCAAATTAACTGGTTGCCTGACAATAGATGTTTGGCAGCTTTTTATACCAGCAACTTACAGATTTTACCTATGTAACTCCTAGACTGTACTAGTGAACTGCATTGGTATCTTGGGAACAATTAAATTAATATCAGACAAAAAGCAAAGCTTCAAAAAGGACAGTTCTTTCACGGCTGGAAGCAGCTGACTGAAATTACATAGTCAAGTTTAAACAACTCTGGAAATGCTCAATTAAAAATACCATGGTCATACTTATTTGATCACTTGTTACTGACTACAGAAAATGCATGGATTTTTGCCTTTGCGCAAATGTGGATAGAATTTAAACAATGAGGAAGAGGAGAGGTGACACCAACAAAGCTTTCAGAAACCTCTCAGTAGATTTTCAAGTGCAGCATAAGTATATCGCATTATTCAATCAGCCTTGGGGATTATAGAGATTGCTTGCTTTGTGCAAACAGCTGCAATAAAAACCTAACATCCCACATGATATTCCACCTTCACATTTAGCGTTTAAATCTACCACAAGACCGGTAATGCAGATATCCAATTCACATTACTGTACTTTATAATATTCAATCAAGATTTGGTTCATAATATCCCATTAAAATTGCTGCCTAAATGCTACAATTGATACGTGTATTTAGAAGAAAAAATGGAAACACTAATTACAAAGCCTTTGGCTGGACCTTTCCATGGATATAACCCATGGATTTTAGACTTGGTTCATTTTTATTCTACAAATTCATTACGTAATCGAGCTTGAAATAGGTAATTCAGTCTGCCAAGCACAAACTGCATGGCATCTGGTCTAATAAGTCACATTGTCCGATGAACACCACTACAACATTTTTATACTACAGACTTAAAAATTAGTATTATGCATATAGCAATTTTCTGTTCTAAATTATTTCAAAGAATTTTCAAAACATTACTTAAAAGGTTAAATAATTCAAGATAATGGTGAAGAAATAGAAGAACTTAGCATAGTTGAGGCAGTAGAGTATGGGTACAGTTACTTTTCCACATTAGGATACCCTTCTGGCAGGGAGCAGCAGTAGCCCTTGCTAAATGTAGGAACCATTTCAGAAAAGAGACAAACAGCCTAATTGCATTGCAAAAACGTCAACAGGGTAACTTATGCCTGCACACAGGATGAAAAGGTAGCACCATCAGCAACTCCAATCTTGTCCTGACCCAACATGCACGCAGGTTTATCAGAAAGACACTGAACAGGAAATGGAACATTGGCCAAAGGGGATGAAATTTGGCAAATGGAAATAAAGATCACCAAGCTACCAGACCTATCCAAAACGCAAATGGACAATCACTTCAGTTATTAAACTATACAGAAGTTTGGCCTTTAACGGCTTTATAAACCAGGCAGGAGGTTTTTCTCACCTTTTTCACTTTCTCCAGTTTCACCAGAGAAGGGATCAAATTTATTGTCCTCAATTTACTATCCAATGTCAATGTTCTGCACATCAAAACAAGTTGTAATTTTGAAATTACATTTGTCCAACTGACTCTCAACATTTTGCACTCATTTGCAGCTTATATCATCCAAAAAATAAGAATTCCCACCGGGCAAAACTGACAAAGCAGCTTTGTTTCAGACTTAAATACTCCACTGGTTTTAAACGCAGAATTGCAGCTTAGTAGTCAACTGAATTACTTGCCAGCTCAACCCAAATAATAAGAAATTTAAATCTCGCTTCCAATATATTTAATATACAAGTTACTACCTACATTTATTATTTAAGTCACTTTTTAGTCAAATTCACACTGCAAACTGCAGTCCAAAATTGGTTTCCAAGCCATTTTCACACTGTTTTGCCTGGCCAATGGAAATATGCAGATGAACATCAAGAAGTAGCTCCTGAATCACAAGAAGAATACTGTCGATGCTTTGATTTTGTGAAACTGACTGAATTCAGAACAAAATAGCTCCAATTAAAGTTGCCTTGGTTATGCAATGTAATCTCAAAATATTACAGCACGAGACATGCGTTCAATCTGGTTTAGAAAGCACAAACTCAGAACAAGAGTTTTTAATTTTGATGCTCAAAGACAGACAAAGATGAAAGAAACACCTTCATGAAGTATCTTGCATTTCTTAGTTTTACTTAATTCCTTTACTAAATTGTCATCTGTAGGCCTTAGACATTGCCATGGCACAGAGATGAGAAATAATCAGCCCTTTTTAGCAGCTGAGGGAGATGTTCAAAGAATTTAAGAGCTCAACTTTACACTAAAGTACTTTTTGCTGAGGGTGCAGCACCTGGTATCAAGGATGTGTCCCTTAAGGACAATCTCTCCCCTGGTTCCCAGGCCCACTTTCAGACATTTTGATGGAGCAGCCCACTCCAAGAAGACCCATGCCCAGGACAAAGTCCATCCATCAATGAAAACTCAGCATCACGGAATCAGCAATACTTGAATCCCATCAGCTGCTTAGTCATACCAGAAGAGAAAAACACACGAGAAACAATTTTGCAATAGCCACAAGACCACAAGCTTTATCATAAAGATAAAGAAAAACTCACTACCTAGAATGAAGGGTGATACCCTGATACTGAAAAGCAAAGCAGCATTCCAAAAAAAAAAGACAATTTGCAGATTCCACAAAAAGGATCATGCTTTAAAGTCTGATTACACTAACACAGAAGGTCAAACCCAAGTGCTGTAGAAGACCTGTTCTGAAGGAGAAAACTGAGAATGTACATCTGAAAAGTCTATCAAACGTCATTTTAGAAGCTCTTCTAATTGACAAAAAACATCAAAATGTAGAGTAATTGCATTTTCTTTTGGTTTACCAGGTTCTGATTGTAGGAATTCACAGCATTGGAGTTGCCTTCCACCGATGAAATTGGATCATCATGTTGGGAATTAGTGAACACCAGTGACTGAGTGAGGTTTGCCTGTTGGGGTGCTTCACACGAGTTGGTTTCTGTTACAGTACCAGTTGAGGGTTTTTGAAGCAATGTTGCTAGATCAGTGCTTAAAAAAAGACAAGTTTATTTTCAGACCTTTTAACAGGTTCTGCAAGGACTGTAAAATTGATTCTGGAGGCACTCATAACACGTTAGACTAGATTTCCTTTGTAAAAAATAGCACAACCTGGCTTACAGCCTAAAAATAAAGTCAGATCTTATGAAATGGGGAAGAAACATCCCCAAAAAAACTGAAAACGGCTGCAGACCAATATGAAGGCCTCATGTAATCTGTATTCAAGCACATGTTTATTAGCCTAGTATCTGCAAATTAGATGTGGAGGGAGAGAAAGGGCAGTGGAATTGGTTGATTCAGTTGTGGAAACAAGATTAGGCACCAGGCATGAGCTGGTGAGTAATGAATGTTTGCAGACACAAGTTCAGACTATCAAATCACAGCCATCAAGTAAAATAAATAACCCCAAATATCTATAAAGCCTGGATAAGGAGAATTGAAGTTGCCAGATGGTATCTGTTGCATCCTAATGATTAATGTGATACAAGTGTGGAGAAGTAAGTCTACCTTGTTGGCTGTAGATGGTAAATAAGATTCAGGGGTGTTGACTGTTACAGTTATCCTGCTCCAAAGCAAGCAATCATTGGAACAGAACTGTTCTTACAAGTTTGTTGTATTTCAAGTTGGCTGTTCTGTTAATTGTCTGTTCTTGCATAAAGAAAGTACTTAGTAAATTTCAATTTAAAGCAAATTTACTTAGTTACACAGTGCTGTATTCCTCTTTTGCGGAATAATTCTAAGCAATAAACTAGAGAGC
This sequence comes from Rhincodon typus, assembly GCF_021869965.1. Lineage (NCBI taxonomy): Eukaryota > Metazoa > Chordata > Chondrichthyes > Orectolobiformes > Rhincodontidae > Rhincodon > Rhincodon typus. The sequence goes on along the minus strand of NW_025969847.1, from coordinate 3,079 downwards.
AACTCTTCCATAAATAATTAATATTTCGAGCCATGTCAAGTGAGCAACAAGAGCCAAATTTTAGCAATAGGTTTTTACAGCTTCTAGCCATTTACTTTAATAGCCAAGCACTTGTAAATTATTTCCAAACATCACATCTGCTAAAATTGAGGTTTTCTGGGAGGTATGAATCTTGGCATTTTCCACAAACCATAAACTTTACGGCAACTTCAAAAAACATGGCATATCATTTGAACAGAGAAGATTTGAATATGTTCAAATTTGTCCTGAAATATTTTCAGACTTGACTTAGAAATCCAGACTCATTGAAGAAATTCTGCATGAACTGCAGTTTGGGTTTATTTTTTGGTTCAGAAACCAGATCAACTAAAAAACAACAGAAGAACATAGCTGACAGAAATATTTGTTGCAAAATAATTAAAGAAACTGGCATTACAACATTGCAACATTGCACTGCCACATGAAGTACAGACTTGCTCAGGAGTTTGCTTGGCAGCCTCAAGAATTGGATTTAGTCAGTAGTGTACAGTTGTAACAGGCACTCAGCTTTCTACTGTAACAATTTCAAATGGCAGCAATTTCAAACGCTGGTTTAAAATATATGAATGCAATTATCTTCTAATTTGATATTCTACATTGCATGCATCAACTAGTTAAATCATGTTAAAGACAAATGTTTCATACCTTGAACCTGGAGGGACTTGGTTCTCCATTCTTACAAGAGTGGAAGCTGTAAAGACCTTTGTTTCTGTCAGCTGCTTAAAAAATGCATAAGAACATTAATGTTTATGCAGGTCTCCATTTTCTCAGCAACAAATACACGAATAGACAAAAACAAGAGATGCTAAAACTATTCAGTGGATCAGGCAGAATCTGTGGATAGTAGTAGTTAATATTTCAGGTCAAGATGACCTTTCCTCACGACAGAAGAAACAGACATTTACCTGCAGTGCTAACTGTTTCTCTCAAAAGATGCTGCCAGATAGCACATTCAGTAGGTTTTGAAAATTTTTAGTTCCAAATTCCAACATCCACAGAATTGTGCTTTGTCCAACATAGCTGTAACAGGTACTTTAAATACACTTAAAATCAGGAAAGGAGTTGCTCAATGACCAGCTCAGACATAATAGAATGGAAAGGTCTCAAAGTTGCAATTCTGCTTGCACCCCATTAGTGATTTCAATCAAAGAATTTGGGGAAAAAAAAAGTGCCATTAATTGCTTCAGAAAGGGGAGCAAAGAAACACAAGAATGCGTAGGTCATTCAACCCATCGAGTTTGCGCCACCATTAAAAAAGACCACGGCTCTGATCATAATCTCAAATCTACACTGCTACCATCTAGCTCCGCCTTAAATATTCAGGGACTCAACTAAACTCAGGTGTTTGAAAATCAAAAGTTTGAACAAATTAAATCAAAACTGTAGGAACACACATAAAAATAGTACATCAGGGATAGAGTTCCAAAGACTCGTCACCCCAAAATCCCAATTCTGTTTTAAGTGGTCAATTCCCGATTTTTAAAAAAAGTGGCCCCTAATTTTGATACATCCAGAGGAGGAAACATCCTCTCCACATCTACTGTCAAGACCCCTTAGGATTTTCTATGTTTCAATCAAGTTGCCTCTTACTCCAAACTTAGCAGATACAAGCCAAGCCTGTCCAGCCTTTCCTCAAGACAACCCACCTATTCTAGGAATTAGTCTAGGAAAACTATGAACTGTAACATTTACTTCATTCCTTAAATAACCAAGGCAATACTTGATACTTATCTGCACTTTTCAAAAGCTTCCTTGTGATCTCTTCACAATTTCCTCTCCTCTCTTTGTAACGTCACCAAATATGGCAACTATATCTTACAGTCATAGAGTAATACAGCATGGAAACAGGCCCTCCAGCCCAAACTGGTCCATATTGACCATGGTGCCCACATTTGGTCCATATGCCTCTAAATCCTTCCTATCCATGTACCTATCCAAATGATTCATAAATGTTGCTATTGTACCCACCTCAACCACTTGCTCTGGCAGCCCATTCCATTTACATATGACTGTCTGCATGAACAAATTGTCCCTCGGGTGCTTTTTAAATCTTTCCCCACTTAGCTTAAACCTATGCTCTCCAGTTTTCAATTTCCCATCCTTGGGAAAAACACTATATGCATTCATCCTATCTGTGCCCCTCATGATTTTATCTTTCTCAATAAAGTTACCCCTCATTGTCCTATGAACCAAGGAATAAAGTCCTATCCTGGCCTACAACTCAGGCATACTAGTCCGGTCAACATTCTCATAAATCTTCTTTGCACACTTGCCAAAGTTTAACTATATTTTTGCTTTAACAGGGTGACCAAAACTGAACACAATCCTCCAAGTGCGGCCTCACCAACAACTTCCACAACAGTAACATAACATCCCAACTCTTATACTCAATGCCTCGACCAATGAAGACCAGCATGCTAAATGCCTTCTTCACCACACTGTCCACTCCTAGGTCCCCTGTACCACATCACTCCTCAGGGCCTTACCATTTACTGTAAAAGTCCTACCTTGGTTTGACTTTCCAAAGTGCAACACCTCACACTTATCTGTATTAGAACATAGAACAGTACTGCCCCTTCAGCCCACGACGTTGTGCCAACCTACTATCCTACTCCAAGATCAAACTAACCTGCATACCTTCATTTTACTATCATCCATGTGCCTATCCAAGAGTCGCTTAGAATGTCCCTAATAAACCTAACTCTACTACCACAGCTGGCAGTGCATTCCACGCACCCACCATTACCTGTCTACAGAACCCACCTCTGACATGTCCCCTATATACCTTCCTCCAATCACCTTAAAATTATGTTCCCTCATGATAGCCATTTCCGCCCTGGGAAAAAGTCTCTGACTATCCACTCTATCTATGCCTCTCATCATCCTGTACACCTCTATCAAGTCACCTCTCATCCTTCTTTGCTCCAATGACAAAAGCCCTGGCTCCCTCAAACTTTCCTCCTAAGACCTGCCCTCCTGTCCAGGCAGCATCCTGGTAAATCTCCTCTGCACCCTCTCTAAAGCTTCCACATCCTGAGGC
>NW_025969846.1:0-13612 GCF_021869965.1 Rhincodon typus | reverse complement strand
TGGCTCACTACTCTCATGTCTGTTGATAGTGGATTGGCAGCAGGACACCCTGTGGCTCTTTTAACATGCTAGCAGCTCTCTCTAATATTGCCTGTCTTCCCACGCTGAAAGCACAGTCAATGATTTCCTGTCAGTATCCCATCCTGGTTCCTTCTTTTAAAAGTTGGAATTTAGTTTTTTTTTCTTCACCATTTCCCTTTCCTCTCCAGCCTGCCTTACATAGTCTACATAGGGTGGAAAAGGATATTTAGATCATTTGGAGATAGCAAGAAATCCCGATGCTGGAGTCAGAGACAACACAGTGTGGAGCTGGAGGAACACAACAGGCCAGGCAGCTTCAGAGGAACAGAAAAGCTGACGTTTCGGGTTGGGACCCTTTCACCTGAAATGGGGAGGGGGAAGGGAGCTGAAAAATAAATAGAGAGAGGAGGGGTGGGGCTGGGGAAGGTAGATAGGATGGTGATAGGTGAGTGCAGTTAGGGAGTGGTGGGGATTGATCAGTGAGGTGTGAGGGGCGGATAGGTGGGAGACAAGATGGACAGGTTGTATCAGGTCAAGGAGGTGGGGATCAGAGGGTGGGCTGGACATGGGATGAGGCCGGGGGTAGGGAGATTTTGAAACTGGTAAAGTCCACATTTAGGCCATTAGGCTGTAGGCTCCTGAGGCAGAATATGAGGTGCTGCTCTTCCAGTTTTGGGTGGCGTCATTGTGATACTGGAGGAGGCCCAGGATGGACATGTCACCCAGAGAGTGGGAGATGGAGTTGAAGTGGTTCGCAACCAGAGCGTAGGTGCTATACAAAGCGGTCTCCGAGCCTCCGCTTGGTCTTACCGATGTACAGGAGGCCACATCGGGAGCAGCAGATGCAGTAGACCATGTTGACGGATGTGCAGGTGAACATCTGTTTAATGTGGAAGGTTTGTTATGGGCCTTGGATGGAGGTGCGGGAGGTAAGGTGTAGGGGCTGGTGTAGCACTTCCTGTGGTTGCAGGGATAGGTGCCGGGGGTGGTGGGGCTAGTGGGGAGTGTGGGGCAGATGAGCGAATCGCGGAGAGAACGGTCCCTATGAAAGACAGAAAGGGGTGGGGAGGGAAATATCTGTTTGGTTGTGGGGTCAGATTGTAGGTGGCTGCCATCGACCATACCGCTACTTTCGCCAACTACGTCACTGACATCACTTCCACTCCTGAGACAATCTCCACCCCCATACCCCCAGCTCCAGCTCTACACCCAACTGTTCACCTACCCCCAGCCCCAAGTCCTGCCAGGTCTTCACCATCCCCCCACACCTCCCCCTCACTGAGGACGAACGGTCAGTCCTCAGTAAAGGGCTCACCTTCATCCCTGTCTGCCCACACATCAATGAATTCCCTTCACGTCTGGATGTCAAACTCTTTTTCCACCTATTTCTTTAACCAGGAGTCTAACCCACCCTGTACAGACCCCTTTTCCCGCCTCGAACACACCCCATCCTCCTGGACACCAACCCAAGGCCTCCTACCCTCCCTTGACCTCTTCATTTCCAACTGCTGTCGTGACATCGATCACCTCGATCTCTCCACCCCCCTCACTCACTCCAACTTCTCCCCCATGGAACGTGCAGCCCTCCGCTCCTTCCGCTCCAACCCTAACCTCACTATAAAACCCGTGGATAAGGGGGGGTGCGGTGGTGGTATGGCGCACTGACCTCTACATCGCCCAGGCCAGGCGCCAACTCTCCTCCTACTGCCCCCTTGATCATGACCCCATCCCTGACCACTAAACCATTGTCTCTCAGACCATCCACAACCTCATCATCTCAGGAGACCTCCCACCCACAGCCTCCAACCTCATCATTCCCCAACCCCACACCGCCCGCTTCTATCTCCTTCCCAAAATCCACAAACCTGACTGCCCTGGTCAACCCATTGTCTCTGCCTGCTCCTGCCCCACCGAACTTATCTCCACTTACGTTGACTCTGCATCTTCCCCGGGTCCATGAACACCCTACCTACATCCAGGACACCATCCACGCCCTCCACCTCCTCTAAGACTTCCAGTTCCCTAGCTCCCAACATCTCATCTTCACTATGAACATCCAATCCCTGTACACTTGTATCCCCCAAGCTGATGGCCTAAAAGCCCTCCGCTTCTTCCTCTCCCACAGGACCAATCAGTCCCCCTCCACTGACACCCTCATCCACTTAACTGAACTCGTCCTTACCCTTAATAACTTCTCCTTTAACTCCTTCTACTTTCTACAGACTAAGTGGGTGGCCATGGGCACCTGCATGGGCCCAAGCTATGCCTGCCTCATCGTAGGATAGGTGGAACAGTCCCTCTTCCGCTGTTACACCGGCACTATCCCCCGCCTCTTCCTCTGTTACATTGATGCCTGTATCGGTGCTGCCTCGTGCTCCCTAAACTTTATTCACACCTTTCACCCCAATCTTAAGTTGACTTGGACCATCTCCGATACCTCCCTCTCCTTCCTGGACCTCTCTGTCTCCATCTCTGGTGACCACCTCGAAAGTGATATCTGTTTCAAGCCCACCGACTCCCACAGCTACCTGGACTACACCTCCTCTCACCACCCTTCTGCAAAAATGCGATCCCCTACTCCCAATTCCTCCGCCTCCGCTACATCGGTGAGACCAAGTGGAGACTCAGAGACCATTTTGTAGAGCATCTGTCCTCCACACATGACAAACAACAACACCTTCCGGTCGCCAACCATTTTAACTCCCCCTCCCACTCCTTGGGTGACTTGTCCATCCTGGACCTCCTCCAGTGTCACAATGACACCACCCACACACTGGAAGAGCAACACCTCATATTCTGCCTCAGGAGCCCGCAGCCCAATGGCCTAAACATTGAATTCACCCAGTTTTAAAATCTCCCCACCCCCGGCCTAATCCCATGTCCAACCGTCCCTCTCATCCCTGCATCCTTGACCTGACACAACCTGTCCATCTTCTCTCCCACCTATCCACCCCTCCCATCCCACTGACCAATCCCCACCAACCCTACCTGCACTCACTTATCACCAATCCACCTACCTTCCCCAGCCCCACCCCTCCTCTCTATTTATTTTCCAGCTCCCTACCCCCTGCCCATTTCTGGTGAAAGGGCCCTGATCTGAAACATCAACGTTCCTGCTCCTCTGATGCTGCCTGGCCTGCTGTGTTCCTCCATCTTCACACTGTGTTGTCTTTAAATCATTTGGGTTGGTTCAATTTAGTACTTCAGAGTTCTGACCTTTGGTCATAACATCTCTAACTGTGATATTCAACAGTCAGTGACTGTTCAGTCTGTGTACAATTTGTGACCCAATTGGACTGGGGCCAGGGGCAAAACAAAAACACTGTGTGTTCTTTAAGGGTAGTGGTTTCAAAACTTTTCTCCTTTCTATGTATATGCTGACTAGCACGATATTCTCTGCCTCTTACAGCCATTACAGCGAAGTTAGGTCTCATTATATCCCAGGTAAACCTCTTGTTGGTGTTATACAAATGACTACTTCGTAAGAGTAGACCAAAATATGGCTTTTGAAGGTACAGCCTTTTAGGTTAGGGGCTATCCAAGTTGTTCCATCTATTAGAGCCTTGTATTCTGGATTTGAACGGTGTCAAAGTCTGTCGCATTTATTTTCTATCCCAATGTAGCTTTCCTTTTAATATCTTCATACAAGGTAATGCAAGATTACTCGATTTACATTTATCTTACTCTTCAAGTGACACCTGTGTTGTACCAAATATATTTGCACTAAATCTCCAGTTACACATGTCATAATTAAGTCAATAAACAGGGCTTTTGGGTGTATGTCTACGATCCAAGAAGATAATTCCTTCTTCCATTTCCTGTAAATTCTCCCTGGTTTGTTCTAAATCCAAGTGTCATAATTTATACAAACACCATTCTCTATGACCTCAAATGATGCCTCCTGACTTTCCTTGAGATTTTATTCATTCATTGGTTGTTTGTCAAGCTCTCCTACTACCTCTCTAAGGTACACTGTCTTGATATTATGCTCAGTAAATTCATTCTGTTCCAAGACATTTGCTTCAGTTGGTTCCTTTCCCAGTCTGTCCCTAACGGAGCTTACAAAATAGTCCAACCTGGCAACATCCAGGCTATACACCATGGGCCCACCTGCTTGAATGCTGTAATTACATCATTAATCAAACGTTTCAGGCTTGTTTGTGTTCAAAACTACCCTTTCGTGCTCTGTGTAAGTCAGCAATTTCTTTCTTGGCTAACATGGTACTTGTTCTTTCCCAAATTTCCTTCATTATCTAATGCAATAGTCCTTCCTGCCATTGTCTGATTTTGTGTTTGAACCACGTTGATAATCCCATGCAGTTAGTTTAATCATTACTAGGGCCATTCCTTGTACATCATGACCACTATACTGTGTGTATGGGAATAATGACTGGGCCATTGTCAGGACAACATCTGTTTTGATAACTTTCCAAAATTGCTTCCTATTCCTTTAATTGGAGGAGATGGTCTAATCTCAGGTTTAAGTGCGATGATTTCGCTGATAAAAACCTTCTGGTAAACATTGTGGGGCAGCCCATTGTGCTAAGTCTGGGTCTCCAGGTTCACAGCTGTTATCATAGTCAAATCTCCTCCCTATGACAGAGCCATACTTAGCTCGGCTGTTGTTTTGGGAATGCCAGTGACCTAGTTTACCATCTATTTCACACGTTCCCTTTTTACCTACTGGGGGCTGTGAAGGCCTAGTAGTATAATCACTGAACAATTAAACCAGAGACTCAGGTAATGTTCTGGGGACCAGGGTTCAAATCCTGCCATGGCAGATGATGGAATTTGAATTCAATAATAAAAAAAATCTGGAATTGAGAATTTACTGATGACCATGAAACCATTGTCAATTGTCTTTAAGAAAGGAAATCCGTCATCCTTACCTGGTCTGGCCTACATAGACTCCACTGACAGCAATGTAGTTGACTCTCAATTGCCCTCTGAAATGGCCTAGTAAACCATTCAGTTGTACCAATCACAACAAAGTCTCAAAGAAATGAAACTGATTTAGGCATCAGAAAGGACAACGCAGGGTTCACAGGACTGTTTTTGCCAACATCGTCCTGACTAACATATGAGGGCTAGTGTCAAAATTGGGAGAGCTGTCTCACAGACTAGTCATACTCACGGATTCGTACCTTACATAATGTCCCAGACACCACCGCCACCATCCCTAGATATGTCCTGTCCCTCTGGCAGGACAGACCCAGCAGAGGTGGTCATTCAGTGGTATACCATCGGGAGGGAATTGCTCTGGGAGTCCTCAACATTGACTCCGGACCCCATGAAGTCTCTGGGCTTCAGGTCAAACATAGGTGAGGAAACCTCCTGCTGATTATCACATACCGTCCTCCCTCAGCTGATGAATCAGTACTCCTCCATATTGATCAACACTTAGAAGAAGCATTGAGGATGACAAGTGCACAAAATGTACTCTGGGTGGGGGATTTCAATGAACTGCAGCGGTACTACTGATCGAGCTGGTTGGGTCCTAAAGGACATAGCTGCTCGACTGGGTCTACAGCAGGTGGTGAAGGAACAACATACCTGACCTCATCCTGTCAATCTTCCAGCTGCAGTTGCATCTGTCCATGACAGTATCGGTAAGAGTGACCATCGCAAAGTCCTTGTGGAGACAAAGTCCCACCTTCATTTTAAGAATAACCGCCATCGTGTTCTGTGGCACTATCACCGTGCTAAATGGGACAGACTTCAAACAAGTCTAACAACTCAAGCACATTCATGAGGCACTGTGGGCCATCAACAGCAGCAGAATTGTACTCCAGCACAATCTGTAACCTCATGGCCCAGCATATCCCCCACTCAACCATTACCATCAAGCCAGGGGATCAACCCTGGTTCAATGGAGAGTGCAGGAGGGCATGCCAGGAGCAGCACCAGGCATACCTGAAGTTAAGGTGTCAACCTGGTGAAGCTACTAAACAGGATTACTTGTGTGCCAAACAGCAAAAGTAGCAAGTGATAGACAGAGCTAAACAATCCCACAACCAACAGATCAGATCTAAGCTCTGCAGTCCTGCCACATCCGGTTGTGAGTAGTGGTGGACAATTAAACAACTCACTGGAGGAGGAGGCTCCACAAATATCCCCATCCTCAATGATGGAAGAGCCCAGCACATCAGTGCAGAAGATAACGCTGAAGCATTCGCAGCAATCTTCAGCCCGAAGTGCCAAGTGGATGATCCATCTCAGCCTCCTCCAGTGGTCCCCAGCATTACAGATACCAGTCTTCAGCCAATTCGATTTACTCCACATGATATCAAGAAACGGTTGAAGACTCTGGATACTGCCATGATACAGGCCCTGACAGCATTCCGGCAATAGTACTGAAGAGTTGTGCTCCAGAACTTGCCATTCCCATAGCCAAGCTCTTCCAGTACAGTTACAACATTGGCGTCTACCCGACAATGTGGAGAATTCTCCAGGCATGTCCTGCACATAAAAAGCAGGACAAATCCAACCCGACCGATTACCACTCCATCAGTCTACTCTCAATCATCAGTAAAGTGATGGAAGGTGTCATCAACAGCACTATCAAGCAGCACCTGCTCAGCAATAACCTGCTCGGTGACGCCCAGTTTGGGTTCCGTCAGGGCCACTCAGCTCCTGATCTCATTACAGCCTTGATTCAAACATGGACAAAAGAGCTGAATTCCAGAGGTGAGGTGAGAGTGACAACTCTCGACATCAAGACTGCGTTCGACCAAATGTGGCATCAAGGAGCCCTAGCAAAACTGGAATCAATGGTTATCAGGGGGCAAACACTCTGGTGGTTGGAGTCAGACCTAACAGATCGGAAGATGTTTGTGGTTGTTGGAAACCTGGACAGCTCCAGGATATATCTGTAGGAGTTCCTCAGGGTAGTATCCCAGGTCCAACTGTCTTCAGCTGCTTCATCAATGGTCTTCCCTCCATCATAAGGTCAGAAGTGGGGATGTATCCTGGTCATTGCACTGTGCTCAGCACCATTTGCAACTTCTCAGATACTGAAGCAGTCTATGTTCAAATGCAATTAGATCTGGACAATAACCAGGCTTAAGCTGACATGTAAAATAACAGTAGAAATATATTGCCGTTCCTTCATTGTCGCTGGGTCAAAATCCTGGAATTCCCTCTAAAAGGACCTTGTGGGTCAACCCACCATAGCTGGACTGCAGTGGTTCAAGGAGACAGCTCACTACCACCTTCTCAAGGGCAACTAGAGATGGACAATAAATCACGGCCAGCTAGTGATGCCCATATCCCACAAATGAATAAAAGAAAAGGTTTTTTGAACTCTGTTCCTCGTTCCCACTATTTGAGAGGACTGTAGGTGGTGACTACTTTCAAATTAGTGAGGAATTCGCAATATCTTTTGCATCTAAGCTAGAAACACCTTGTGTTGTCTGACCCTTGATGGCTGCCCACCTGCAGTGGCACTACCCACCTGCAGCTTACCTCACTCAGTAAATGTTTCTTGTGGCTGCCAGAGCTTTATTAGAGAGTGACAAGGAAAGGCCTTCGTCTATTTCGTGACTTGATCAATTACAACTAATGCACATTAATGGTTACTTTCAGCTATGGTAATGTTTCAATAAAAACAACCTGCAGATGTGTCCATTGCTCCTCCGGGGCAGTGAACTATCGAACAAGGCTGTATTAGGACAGTTAGACCGATTTTGTTGGGGACATGGCAGTCAGCATGATACAGAGAGTTTGGCCTCAGCTTGGATTTCTGTGTGTTCCCTTCACTGTTGGGTTTCCCTGATTTATGGGCACTTACTTTCCCAATGAGGCACAATTCCTTAGAATAGTGCAGGGCTCCACAAATCTTCCAAAAGTTATGAAATATCAGTTGTGCAGTATTAATTTCTTGTTTACAAGGGAAAGGCAGGCAAGGCATCAATAAGCATAGTGGGAGGTGATGGTCTATTAGTATTATCACCGGACTATTAATCCAACAACGCAGCTAATGTTCTGGGTTCAAATCCCACAATGGCAAATGGTGGAATTTGGATTCAATAAAAAAAAGTCTAATGACCATGAATCCATTGTCAACTGTCAGGACAAACCCATCTGGTTCATTAATGTCCTTTAGGGAAGGAAACTGCCATCCTTACCTGGTCTGGCCTACATGTGACTCCAGACCCACAGCAATGTGGTTGACTCTTAACTGCCCTCTGGGATGGCCTAGCAGCGATACCCTCATCCCCTGAATAAATAAAAAAACTGTCACACCAGATATTAACAATTTTGTTAAATGTTTTTCTAATGGCAGTTAGCAGAGCCACAGAATCTCCACATACTGAGAAGACTGTCTAGTATATTGCTTCTTAATGAGTTTTTTGGCATGTGACTACATAATCTGTAAGTGGCAAACGATCCATGTAGTAAAATGAATCATCATGTCTGGATGGCGTTCAACATTAACAAGTTGCAGTGAATGTTTGTCAGGGTTTCCCTCATATCCCAGTAAAAGAGGTAGCACTGTTGCATCAACATCATTGTCTATTTCCTTATGCATTGTGATGAGATTATAGAGTTTCCAGGCTTCATTAACAATGTAGTGCACATGTTGCAAGCCTGTGATATACGTGTAATGTTGCACTGCCCAAAACACAGTTAGTCGATGGTGTTCACCTGCAAAGGATGGCCTGGTAGAGGCTGTGTAAAATAGCATGTTGGCAGCTGAAACTGGAGAATAGTCACCAATGGGGCTGGAACCCAAGTTGTAAATACAGGCACGGCTCGACTAACTGATTAACCAGCCCAGAGGCAGTGGACAGTATCCCCATCATCGTAGACTCCAAAGGAATTGTCCGGGAAATTGAGGATTTAAGCTGGCCAATTCTCCTTTACCTGGAACCCTCTGAAAGTATCCGCTTAAATCAGAGACTTCCAACTAAATTAAGCATGTAGTTACTAAGGGAAAGTTAGACAATTAAATACATAGTCTAATTCCTGAGTAACTGTTCAATATATCCCATACTAACCATGCACCAACCCTATTACTTCTCGCCAATTCACTTATACACCGCAGAACCTGACCAGGCACACCGTCATTCCCCTGTGATTCGACCACCTCTACCGCTGCTCCAGACACACCACCACATGCACATCTCTAGTCCGGAAGCACCGTTTTCCCCTTCTCGGTCTCCAGATGCACTCAATGTACAGGAGGAGAACGTCCGTTCTTCCTTCGTATCATACATTGTTTTTCCGTCTTCACTCCTTTACACATAAGGATACACTAAAGCATAAGGCATCAAAATAGCTTTGCATGAGGGTTCCAAAACGTTGGTAGAGGATGCATTCATTTAGAATGAAGTGTTTAAATAGTGCACAGCAGTGAAAAGACTCTTGAAACATTGAGGTCAAGCGTTCTTCAACTTGTTACATATAATTATAATGTAATAGAATCTAAACATACATTTAATTAAGTACTGAAAACTGCACATAAGTCTTGAGAGGGGGTCTCAATCTTTACAGTTCTGAACACAGTATTCCGATTGATTAAACTCTTCAAATCTAAATTCTTGTTATAAGTTACCTCATGTCTCCTCCACTACCATCAGTAGTTTACATCATTAAGGTTTTGGAGTAGATCTGTAGCTCGGGTTGTGGGTGTTGAGGTTGGTTGGCTCGTGGAACAACAAAACAGCTCGGCAAGCCAACCAATCTCAACAAGTTTACATCATTGCATGATTCAATCAAATGTTTAAACAATTCCATGTAAGAGAAATTAATATAGACTTGAGTAATAACTTACTCAACGTGCTGAATCTCTCACCAGCAAATTAGCTTTCTACTGAGCACTTGAGATCAATATGCCTCCTAAATTTTTTACATCATCTCATACTTCTTTCCTGAGAAAATTTACCAATGAATCTACCAAGTGCAAATGCTAGCTGCAGGTCTATCTTTGGTACTGTGTCCTTCAGTATAGCCTGACCCTCCCACCTTGGGGATTTTAACTGGAAAGATAACATTTACACATATTTCTTGCTTTTGCAATTGTCTCAGTGCTCATAGTTTTCACAAGTTTCAGGTGGTCATGTCTCAATTTAAGTCAGCTGCCGCAGCTATAATGGTCTGTTCCAGTTTACCAGATCTCTCTGTTTACTATCTTAGAATTCGTGTGTCGTTACAATTGTAGCACCAATAAGGAATTTTAAAACATCATAGAAATGGCACTTGTCTAGTTTGAAAACAACTGTTTAAAGTTCTGTTGCTCGAGTATTATATCACTTCAGATGACGAGCAGACTCCTGCTGTTAATCAGATTAAACTTTACTTTATCATTTCATCTACAAGCATTGTTCTAAAATGTATTTGTTCTTCAATGATAGAACCCAATATGTCAACTGAATTTAGTATTTATAGCACCACGGCTTACTTACTTACATGGCGGCAGGCACCAGAACTGTTTAATTATAGACTACTTTGTGTTCAATAATACATCCTTCTGTTCAGCAACAACAATGACACAGCAAGTGGGACACAGCAGCTCAACTACCAAAGCATTTCCATTGGAAACAACTGAGGCCACAATCTTAGCTTAAGAACCGCACCAAAATGGCCCAAACACACAAAAAACACATTATCACTCCCACATCCATCTAGAAGGACAAGGGCAGCAGACATATGGGAACACCACCACCTTCAAGTTCCCCTCCAAGCTACTCACCATCCTGACTTGAAAATTTATTGGTGTTCCTTCACTGTCACTGGGTCAAAATCCTGGAATTCCCTCCCTAATGGCATTGTGGGTCAACTCACAGTGGGAGGAATGCAGGGGTTCAAGAAGGCAGCTCACCACCACTTTCTCAAGGGTAACAAGGGACAGGCAATAAATGCTGGCCAGCCAGCGACACCCACGACTCACAAATGAATAAGAAAACAAATCCAACATAACAAGGTGTAGAGCTGGATGAACACAGCAGGCCAAGCAGCATCAGAGGAGCAGGAAGGCTGATGTTTCAGGCCTATACCCTTCTTCAGACGAGGAAAACAAATGCAGCAGGTAAGCAAAGTGCCATAATAAATAATTGACACTAAATTAACGGGAACCAAAGGCACTTTTTACAGCAGAGAGGGTATTGAGGATATTGGAGCAAACTGCTATGTCTCTGATTCTGAAACATGGGAAAATGAGCAGCTGCAGTTTTAAAGGTGTCCAAATCACAGGCCTATCAAATGGCAGGAATTCACATGTATAATCGCAATCTCTGGAGCTTCAGTGTCAGTAATATGTCTCAATCCTTTACGTAAACTTGAAGTCATCTAAAATTCTGCTGCCCATATCTTAACTTGAACAAAGTGTTCACTGATCTACATTGGTTGCCAGTCAAGCAGTGCCACCATTACAGAACATTTGTCCTTGTTTTCAAATCTCTTGATAAAACCACTCATCCCCATCTCTCTAACCTCATCCGGTGGGCCTTCCAGTCTCAAGTCCTTTGTCTTCCTCCAATTCGGACTCCTCCAATTTGTGACCCTTACTTTAAGCGTTCCACTATTGACTGTAAGTTTTAAGTCCTAGAATTCACTCCTTAAATCTCTTCATCTCTCTACTTCTCTCTCCTTCTTAAAGGCACTCCAAAAACCTGCCTCATTAACCATTTTGTCATCTGCTTTCTTATTCTGTTTCCCAGTGTCAGACTCTTGATTAATAACATTCCAGTGAAGATCTTGGGATATTTTGCAATGTTAATGGTGTTCCTGTTCTCGTCCTATTCCCCCCTCACTGTTGTTCTTGGACTTCAGGAATTACAGAAACAAAAGGTACACAACAAAGAGGTTGGCTCACCTTCTTTATTTAACTCACAAAATGCCAACCCCTATACAAATCATTCTGTGATTTGTCCAGAATTTATACAAGACATTATATAAGGTTGCCTTTCACCAACATAAGTGACCACAGTTCAATCCCCTCCACAATGTGTCTGCAACTTATAAAGCTAGACCCTGTAGAGATCCCTCTACAATTTGTCTGCAACTCACAATCACACACAGAGCTGGTTCTTATCATTGGTGGGTCTAAAGTCCATGCCTGTCTTCCCTCA
This sequence comes from Rhincodon typus, assembly GCF_021869965.1. NCBI lineage: Eukaryota > Metazoa > Chordata > Chondrichthyes > Orectolobiformes > Rhincodontidae > Rhincodon > Rhincodon typus. The sequence continues at coordinate 1,520 of NW_025969846.1, read as the reverse complement.
ACTACAGGAACAATATTCTGGTCTTCAACTCTTTTTATGATGATTGTTATCACAATATCACCAATACATCTCCTGTTATCAACCAGTGTTTAGTATACTTTTTTTAGTTTATTGCACACCCTGGCCTAAACAGGACTAAAATGAACAAAATGTTGTTCATACAATCCCTACAGTGTGGAAGCAGGCATTTGGCCCACCAGGCCCACACTGACCATCCAAAGAGCATCCCACCCAGATCCACCCCATCCCTGTAATTCCATAGCTAACTCACCTAGCGTGCACATCCCTGGACCCTATGGCCAATCCATCTAACCTGCACATTTTAGACTGTGGGCGGAAGCTAGAGCACCCAGAAGAAACCCACACAGACACAGGGAGAATGTGCAAACTCCACACAGTCGGTCACCCAAGGGTGGAATTGAACTTGGGTCCCTCTCACTGTGAGGTAGCACTGCTAACCACTGAGCCACCATGTCACCCTTAGTTACTATAATAGAAAGCAGTACAATCCCAACACCATGGTGAGGCATATCAGTTCCGGGATTAATGAGTGTATGAACATCTCTTTCTTTCCTGACTGGAACTCATTGCACTAAGTAATGGCTCTTGTCTCGTACCATTATTAATGGTAAAATCTCTTCCAGTCTGCTAACTTGCACTACGGTCTATGTTAATGTTATTTTCAGTTTTCTAGTGAGTCTGAGGTTCAGCTGGTTCACCCTTCTGAGAAGTTACAATTAACTCTTTTAAGCCAGTACAACTCACCTCTGAATGCAGTGTTGAGGTATGGCTACTTGTATTTTACAGTTCATAGAATCCCCACAGTGTGGAAACATGCCACACCGACCCTCAGAGCATCCCACCCAGACCCATCCCCCTGTAACCCACCTAATCTACACATCGCTGCACACTATGGGAAATTTAGCATGGCCAATCCACCTAACCTGCACATCTTTGGACTGTGGAAGGAAACCAGAGCACCCAGAGGAACCCCACACAGACACAGGGAGAATGTGCAAACTCCACACAGACAGTTGCCCGAGGGTGGAATTTAACCTGGGTTCCTGGCGCTGTGAGGTTGCAGCGCTAATCACTGAGCCACTGTACCGCCCGATTCTGGTTACATCTATCGTTTGGGGGATAGATTTATTTTTGAACAGTTCAGGGGGAGATCATGTCCTTTAAGATGCTATATAACAGCAAATTGTTGTTAAATTTCCTGGCACTTTTTATGCTTTCTTGCTTTTATTAGACGTATTTTGGTCTTTAAATGGACATTGAGATAGTCCCATGTTCATATAATTTTCTTAAATGCTTTGATTCTCTAGAAGAGGTTTGAAAATCTAACTAAAACACAGTAAAAAAATAATGGCAGAGGTACGGGGGAAAAAAGAAAAACAGAAAATTACTTATTAGTGAAATAACATTAACCTATTTATGCAGTGCTGTTTATTATTTAAACAATAAAGGAACATACTAATGCTTGGAGATAGAAAGAACTGCCGATGCTGGAGTCAGAG
>NW_025969845.1:0-13620 GCF_021869965.1 Rhincodon typus | reverse complement strand
AGCAGTGGCCCCAAAACAGATCCTTGAGGTACACCACTAGTAACTGAGATCCTTGAGGTACACCACTAGTAACTGAGATCCTTGAGGTACACCACTAGTAACTGAACAAGGCATTTGGATACCACTCTATCAAAGGCATTGGCTAAAAGATCAAACAATCCCTTAGAAAAAGTGTGAGAAACAAAAATAATGTGGGACTTTTGGATATTGAAGTGTAGAAAGTGTAATATGAGTGCTATAAGCTGTATAAAGCTCAAAGGTGTTCTGCAGCCACTAGAGTGAGCTTTAGGCTTCACAGTGTTAAGGTGTCCTCTCCATGCATGCACATGAAATAAATGACTGTTATCCTCTTTTCCTGAAGTCCTCATCAGTATTTCAAGATGACTTCATAACAAGAGCCAAGAACTAAGTATGGTATCAGGGTCTATTAGACCAAATGTAGCCTTCTTTACATTGCCCTAGGCTTCCTGGATTGGTGGACCTAGGTATGTGCCTAAATTAAACCTTGCCTCATTCTCTTCCATCTTACCAGAAGGAAGCTGGGGTCCAATTTTACATTTGAGCCTTCTCAGATTGAATGATTGAAGAGGCCAGGCAACAAGCCATGGAGGGCTTGAGAAGTCCACAGCAACCACTTTCTATAGCCACCCAAAACTTGGCCTGCAGACTTACTGTGTCTGGAAGCTGTTTCCCAATGATCACAGTGCCTCTAACTCTGTCAGCAAGCTGACAAGTAGCTGGTTCCAAATATATTCCAAATATATTTTTTTGGAGTGTACAAATGTAAATAGTATTTAAAATGCATGTCTGAAAGTCAACAACAACTGATGGAATAAAAGTATTACTGTTTGAGGAATAATGCATCTTTGCTTCTTATTGTGTTCATCCATTAAGTTGGATTTGATTAACTAACTCACAGGATTTGGGTATTGCTAGCAAGGTCGCGATTTCATGCAACTGCAGTTGAGAAGGTGAATGGTGTTAGAAACTCTTGCTGATTTTATCTTTTTTTATTATTGATTTTGATTTGGAGCTGTGCACTGAGAGCTAGAAGCGACCTTTGAAATGTGAGGTAGAGACACTACCACTATGCCACAAGAACACTAAATTTAAACTTACAACTTATTACAAAAATTTAGCCTATTTTTCTAATCAACTTGTTCAGAGATGTTATTACACACCTTTGGAGCAGGTGGGACATGGACACGGGCCTCTTGGTGTGGGGTTAGGGACACTATCTCTACACTATAAGAACCCTAAATTTAAACTTACATGGATATCTGCAAAAATGAATTCATTTATCAGCCAGAAAACAAGTGTGCTGCTTCATGAGGCTGACATTCCTGCATTTGGTGTCCAACTAAAGCTGAAAAATGAGGATAGTGCTCAAAACAAAACTAGTATTAACCACTTGCCCACCTTCCTAACCCTATTTTCCACCTGAATGGCACACAATTTTCTTTCTATACTTTTTTAAGTAGCAAGACCTGACAGAATCTGAAGAGTGTGCAACGATGTAAGATTTGCCATCCCAGCACTGAATATGGTTCAGGGACATACTGCTTTTCCAACCCCTGCTTCCCTCCCAAACATCCAGCATGATTTCTGTTAAACCTGCCAGTTGGGTAGTAACTGTCTTAAAGAAATAGGCTGAGAGGACAAGAGAAGGATCACCTCTAATGCTTTTTAGAGTTCATTAATCCCCAATAGTGATGAAAAATATTAAAGGCTGCAGCAGGAGAGTCTATTCAGAACAGCAAGTGTGTAAATGGAAGGGGTGTGCGGAGGGATTTTTCATTTTATGTTAAATTGTTGTCACAACAGTGCTGCATAAATTAATGTGAAATGCAGTTCTGATATAGACATATGTGGACTATGGTTGATTTAACTCCTTCTGCACAGACAAGAGTTCTTCAAATACTTAAGCCGTTGCCCCTTCGCAGCCCAAACTGAAATAATTTGACAGATGTGGGATTTCCTTTATTCACTGGTGGGGCTTGGGCGTTGTTGGCTGCATCAGTGTTTAGTTCCCACCCCTTGTTGCCCTTGAGAAGATGGCGGTGAGCTACTGCCTTGAACCGCTGCAGTCCACATGCTGTAGGCAGACCCACAATGCCATAAGGGAGGGAATTCCAGCATACCAGGGTGAAATCCTCCACCCAGAGTACATTCTGTGCCCCTTCCATCCTCAGTGCTTCCTCCAAGTGTTGTTCAACATGGAGGAGTAATGATTCATCAGCTGAGTGAGGATGGTATGTGCTAATCAGCATGTCTAACCTGAAGCCATGAGACTTCATGCGACTGGATTCAATGCTGAGGACTCCCAGGGCAGCTTCCTCTGGACTGTATATGACTGTGCCGTCACCTCTGCTGGGTCCAGCCTGCCATTGGGATAGGATTTATCCTGGGATGGGGATAGTTGTGTCTGGGACATTGTCTGTAAGGTATGATTCTGTGAATAAGACTATCAGGCTGTTGATGAAGAGTCTTCTAGACTCGAAACATTAGCTTGGTCTCTCTCCACGGACATTGCCTGACCCGCTGTGATTTCCAGCATTTTTTGTTTTCAGTACAGATTCCAGCATCTGCAATAATTTGCTCCTACATCACATTGTTGTCTGACTGGTCTGTGAGACAGCTGTCCCAACTTTGACACGAGCCCCAGATATTAGTCAGGGAGACTTTGCAGGGTCAACACTTTCTGGTGTGTAAGTCAATGCCAGGTAGTCCACCTGTTGCAATTCCTTTTTACTCTTTGAGTGGTTTATACGACTGAATGACTTGCTCAATCATTGCAGAGGGTATTTAAGAGCCGACAACATTGCTATGGGTCTGGAATCACACGAAAGTCAAACCAGATGAGAACAAAAGTTTCCTTCCCTAAAGGCATTAGTAAACCAGATGGGTTTTACCCAACAATCAGTAATGGTTTCACAGCCACTGTTAGACCTTTAATTTCAGATTTTTATTGAATTCAAATTCAGGATTTGAACCCAGGTGCCTAGAACATTACCTGGGTCTCTGGATTTATAGTCTAGTGATAATACTGCAAGACCATCACCTCCCTGCGCATGAAATATCCCAGATCTGTGTAAATCAGTACCTCACTGGGTAGACCAATTAAAAACTGAGTGATTGATACTCAAAATGTATGAACTTATAAAAAATTCGTCACTTTTTAAGCATTTTGTGCATTGTGCATTGTCATATTGTTATATCATCAGTGGTGTTGTTGCTTAGAAATATGGGAAAGTCCTTTATTGCACAACACGTTTATATTCAAACAGTATAATTGCTTTTCCACTTCCAGTCATACATTACAGTGTTTGGTTACTGTGATAAGATCTGATCCACATTATTCTGATCCAGACTGTGAAGTACCAATGAGTAACACAGGAAATTCAATTTGTTTATTTTAATCTGTTTTGGGCTGAGTAACAGATTAAGAAAGTCTAAAATGAGTCAAACAAATCTTGAAATAGTGAAGTGAAGAGGAAGATATTGAACAACTGACAAATGAATTGACAGACTTCCCAAAATATAAGGAGGGTAACAAATAATTAGAGATGCCATGGTTATTCAACAACGATTGGCCAACTTTACTCACTGGTGTTCTGGGAAACACCGTGTGAAAGTATTAATCACATCAAAGTGCATCTTGACTGTAGAAAAAAGGTTATCCTCAGACAGACTTCACTGGGTACTTTCTACAATGACTACATTTTTACATTGTAGCAATCATCTAAAACGTTGCAACAGGGCAAAGGATTAATCCTGTTTTGTGAATGAAGGCCATTCACTCATTAGTCCTTTAGAGACCTCTCAGTGTGTGAAGTGGCACCATCTTTCTGTTTATTGTAACAATGATTCTAATGGTCTCAGAGTCAAAAGATTCAAAGTTCAATTCCCATTCCAAGGCTTGAGCACAACAACCAAACCTGACACTCCCGCACAGTAGTTGTGTACTGTTGGAGGTGATAGCTGCCCACATTTATAGATGTAAAAGATCACATATCACATATCACTACTGTAAAGAGAAGGGAAGTTATCCCTGGTATCTTGACCAATGTTTATGCCTCTAACAGCATCACAAAAACAGTAAAATGTGATCATTATCATACTGCTGTTTATAACTGCCCTATTGAGTCAAATTGGCTGCCAGGTTTCCTAACATTGCTGCTGTAACTACACTTAAACAATTGTTTTGCTGAAAAAGTCACATCGGGCTGAATCTTGCATTTTTTGGCTCAGGGTATTTTGAAGGGTTTTTTTGCAGCACCGAGTGAGATTTCTCACTCAATCGCCCCTAAGTACCTATGATGGTAGACCCTGTGTGATGCCCCTCTCGTCGAATGCTAACTCCCACTGCAGCTGGAAGAACTCGCCACAGCTGGGATATCTTGGAATATCGTGGCATCCTTGGCCTTTGTGCCATCTTTAAAGGGTTTTTTTTACACCCAGATAAGCACTGTCAGTCCAGAGCTATCCTGTACAGTTTGTAACATTTGCCTCTGATGTGGCAGATATGGAAAACTGGAATCTCACCTTATGGACAGGCATCAGGGAGTCCTGGTGGACCAGGAGGTGCAGGGAGGGACATCCTCCTGCCCCAGGCTGGTAGAGGAGGCCACAGCTTCGAACATTATCAGCCTGCTCTGATGTTGCCAACCAGTTATTGAAGTCTCAGCTGATTGGTGGAATGCCCATTGGTGAAGGAAGGTCAATGACTTTCTCTGTTTGGACAGAGAAGAGGCACCATTTTCTCTGTGCTATCTCACAGCGACTGCACCTATCTTCCAGCAAGTCTCATGCTCTACCATCCTCTTATTGCATGCAACATCTTCCCTCATTCTTCCTCACCCACTCAATCATCCCAAACATCTAACCCTCCATCGTCTCTGTGCTGCCTACTCACCTACTCAGGGCACCGTTCTCCATCTGCACTTTCATCTCACTCAATCCTTCCCTTTCTCTCAGTCCAAGAGAAAACAACCCATAATAGGACAGAAAGAAGGCAACAAGGTGGGTGGTTTGCTGCCTATCATTCAGCTCCTCACTCTCTATAAGGAGAGGATTTTGACCCTGACCACTCTAAGTGATTGACTGACTGGGTCGAATCCTCTGGACTAGTACTGAAAGCTGCCCTTGACTTATTTACTGGGACCCCTGACTGAAGACTGTCTTGAATGTATCCTGAGATGTTGTTGTCATGTACTCAAGATGGATGTCCACAGAAATGAACAGCAACTGGAGTCACCAGGTATCTGCTCTAACTTTCTTATTGAGAATTCTCAGTGTCTAGTTGCCTTGTGATGTGTGGGTAGGACAGTAGGCTGCATATTGATGAGGTGAGATGTGAAGTTAATGAACCAACAATAAGTGATAATCCTCCTTAAGAGGCACTTTACTGCTGCACAGAGAGAATTTTGCCTCAACACCTGGAACTTTGGTTGAAAATGCAACAAGTTGTTCCGGATGTTGAGATAGATCTCACTCAACTTCTCATGCAATTCTCCCAGATTTCTCACCATCGCTGACAACATTCAGGGCCACCTTCTGACCAAGGTTTTCATCTTGCAGTCATTAGGACAATTTGCAAGAAATACCAGCAAAGAGTGAAAATAATAGTTGTACCATTTGAGAGGAAAGTGCTGATTGATTGTCAAATAGACTCTGATTGGTAGAGATTTTGCTAAGGGAATGCACCAGTTAATGACACTGACAGTTAACTGCCAAGTTTTGTTTAAAGTTTAATCTAGACAGTTTGCTTTGATTAATTAAGGTCCACTTGTCAACCAATCAGCACCCTCCTCTCATACAGTATAAATGTTGTTTTCCCTTTACACTGGTGTTTCTTGTGAGTTGTCCTAATGACTGCAAAACTAAAAGCTTCAACAAAATTTTTTTTTTTCAGCAATGCACACAGTCTGGGCTACCTAAGCACTACTTCAATAGTTCTCCATGATCTGTAAAGTACAGTGAGAGACACAATGTTGTAAAAAGCACCAAACAACTTCTAGTCTTTTGTTTGGACTATACTGCTAATGCTGCTTTATTGGCTATCATGCATTTTAGGAAAATTTCCTGGGGTCAAGCAGATACAACTTAATTTGTTTGCTTACTATAAGGGTGCTGGAAAAGAACAAACTACAGTTGCTGTGAAAGTTTGGCCTCGAAAGCCAGCAGCTTTGTTGCTTCTTTGGAGTTATAAGTGGACCTGGGATTTGGGTAGTGGGGACCGAAGAGGGTGACAAATACCATACACCCCCACACCCTCAGCTTTAGTACCAGGAAACTCACAAAAATAGCAGCTGGCAGTCAGGAGGAAGCTGCAGGACCCTACAAACAGTCCAAAGGAATCACATTAGGGGATTAAATTCCTGCTTGTCCCAGCTCCATTGTGGAAGTGAAGAGGTTATTTCTATGGCCCCGTACTGACACAGACCCACCTTCTCAACTGAGCAGAAAGTTATAATGGATTCCACACTCTCACATCTGTGTTAAAATCTTAGGTGCCGATATCATCACTAGAGCTTAAAGAAACATTTTCAGGTGAATGCCTCCGTTTATCTGCTGTAAAGGACAGGTTAAAATTGAAAACAGCAATAAGAGAACAGGACCTAGATAGGTTAGTCTCCAGGCCAATTTCAAATACTAACTTGCTTGGTTTCCACTAAGTTGGCAACGTTACAATTGTCTTTTTCATAGCCAGGTAAAATGTGATGGTGAATAGCAATGCATCAAGCAGACATGATCACCTGCCTTATTCACAGGCCACTCGAATGTTAATGCCCCTCTGAGCCACATTACATTGTTGTGAACTGTTGATCAAATAAACGTTTGAACAACTTCCACTTGATATTTGTGTTTGACTTGAATGGTTGATCCTCACCAGGCAAAAGTAAAATAACTAAACACTTGCATCCAGGGGGATATGATTTCTTTGTTAAACCTTTGTGCACTGCAATAAAATTAATGAAACCAATGCCATGCTAAATCTCAAAAAAAACTTTATTTTTCTCACTACCTCTTTAAGTAATCTGTGTCATAATCAATATTACATCCAATGAACTTATTACAGACAACTAGACAGCAATTAACAGCCCTGGTTGATTTTGAGAAATTCAAGCACACAATCTAGGATAGCACTTCAGCTATACTGAGAAAGTGCTGTAATACAGGAGAGCCCCTAGCAAGCCAATCATTACAGTGAGATTCTGTCGGGCCGTAGAAAAGATCCCACATGGCTATCCTCAAAGAGAAGCAGGGGAGTTCTCTTGGTGTCCTTCACCACCATGTATTCTTCAAAGAACTTCTAAAAAATAAAACAAAGAACTGTGGTTGATGAAGATCTGGAACAAAAACAGGAATTGTTGGACAAATTCATCTGGTCTGTCAGCATCTATGGAGAAAAAGCAGAGTTAAAGTTTCGAGTTTAGTGACCCTTCTTCAGAATGGATAGTGTCTATTAATCTTAATGATGGGGATTTGGGCGTTTGGAGGAGTGAGTGGATAGGTGGAGTTAGGGCCCGGAAAGGGCGAGAGAGAGAAAGACAGAGAGAGACAGAGAGAGAGGGAGATAGAGACAGGGAAAACTAACTGGTGAAAATCCATCCGAGATAGTAGGAACTGCAGATGCTGGAGAATCCGAGACAACAAGGTGCAGGGCTGGATGAACACAGCAGGCCAAGCAGCATCATAGGAGCAGAGAGGTTGACGTTTCGGGCCTAGACCCTTCATCAGAAAAGGGGGAGGGGAAGGGGGTTCTGAAATAAATAGGGAGAGATTGGGAGGCGGATAGAAGAGGGATAGAGGAGAGGATAGGTGGAGAGGAAACAAACAGGTCGAAGAGGCAGGGATGGAGCCAGTAAAGGTGAGTGTAGGTAGGGAGTTAGGAAGGGGATAGGTCAGTCCAGGGAGGACGGACAGGTCAAGGGGGCAGGATGAGGTTGGTCGGTAGGAGATGGAGGTGCGGCTTGAGGTGGGAGGAGGGGATAGGTGGGAGGAAGAACAGGTTAGGGAGGCAGGGACGAGCTGGACTGGTTTTGGGATGCGGTAGGGGGAGGGGAGATTTTGAAACTTGTGAAATCCACATTGATACCATTGGGCTGCAGGGTTCCCAAGCAGAATATGAGTTGCTGTTCCTGCAACCTTCGGGTGGCATCGTTGTGGCACTGCAGGAGGCCCAGGATGGACATGTCGTCTGAGGAATGGGAGGGGGAGTTGAAATGGTTTGCGACTGGGAGGTGCAGTTGTTTATTGCGAACCGAGTGTAGGTGTTCTGCAAAGCAGTCCCCGATCCTCCGCTTGGTTTCCCCGATGTAGAGGAAGCCACACCGGGTACAGCGGATGCAGTATACCACATTGGCAGATGTGCAGGTGAACATCTGCTTGATGTGGAAAGTCTTCTTGGGGCCTGGGATGGGGGTGAGGGAGGAGGTATGGGGGCATGTGTAGCACTTCCTGCGGTTGCAGGGAAAAGTGCTGGGTGTGGTGGAGCTGGAGGGGAGTGTGGAGCAGACAAGGGAGTCACGGAGAGAGTTGTCCCTCCGGAAAGCAGATAAGGGTGGGGAGGGAAAGATGTCTTTGGTGGTGGGGTCGGATTGCAGATGGCGGAAATGTTGGAGGATGATGCGTTGGATCCGGAGGTTGGTGGGGTGGTACATGAGGACGAGGGGGATTCTTTTTTGGTTCTTATTGCGTGGACGGGGTGTGAGGGATGAGGTGCGGGAGATGTGGGAGACACAGTTGAGGGCGTTCTCGACCACCGAGGGGGGGAAGTTACGGTCCTTGAAAAACGAGGACAACTGAGATGTACGGGAGTGGAATGCCTCATCCTGGGAGCAGATGCGGCGGAGGTGAAGGAATTGGGAATAGGGGATAGCATTTTTGCAGGAAGGTGGGTGGGAGGAGGAGTATTCTAGGTAGCTGTGGGAGTCGGTGGGCTTGAAATGAATATCGGTTTCTAGGTGGTTGCCCGATATGGAGACAGAGAGGTCCAGGAAGGGGAGAGAGGTGTTAGAGATGGTCCAGGTAAACTTAAGGTTGAGGTGGAAGGTGTTAGTGAAGTGGATGAACTGTTCGAGCTCCTCGTGGGAGCACGAGGCGGCGCCGATACAGTCATCAATGTAATGATCAGACAATGATCACTGACCACCAAAAGGGATCTCTTCTTAGGAGGAGAGTCAAGTTTGATGGTGGTATCTCCATGAACTCCATCAGCCTGTGGTCTCAGAAATGAAAGGCCAATCTTTATCATGACATCTCACCTACCCATCTCTAATAAAGTAATCTCTTTAAAAAGAAGCTGGTTTGAAATTTGAAAGGGGTTCTGCCATACGGGGTTACTGTTTTAGCTCTCAAAAGATTTTACTTCAAATATTAAAAGTAACCAACATTTTCTACATTTGGGGGAACAAACTAATTAAATGTTACTAGAAGTTTCAGAATAAACAGTATGTATACACTTTAATTCCTCATTTTAACTCTATATAACTGACAATTCAATTTAACTCTGTGAAATTGACTATTCAAGCATGTTGTTCACTTTATTAAATGAGATACTGTGAGTATTTGACAATTAGTTACTGAAATAAAGTCATTGCCCAGTCTGATTGCTGTTTTGTTTTCTATTCTGCTATTAATTGATGTGCAAATATAAATAACAGGTGAGCCATTGAATCTGACCGCTCAGGAAGTTATTAGGCGACTTGGAGACAAGTCTAGAAAATTTATGGTCTCCCGTGAGAATGCGTCTTGTACAGTAAGTGGCATGGTTTTTTGCTCTTGATTACATTGTTTCTCAGCCAAGTCATTGTTTAACTCTTCTGCCTTGTTTCCTTTCTCTTCTCTCTAATAGACAAGACAGCCAGTTAGTCACATGCCTTCCACAACTCTCTCTCTCCAGAGACCTAGGCAGTAAGAAGAAAAACAAGGCGTGCAGGAAGCAGGCGTTTTGAAGGGAGCTGTTGCATGAAACTTAGGGCACCACACTTTGTTTAAGTGTCACTTAATGACATTCCTTTTCCTCTGAGCACTTTAAGAGGAAACTTGCTTCCTATTTCCTAAAACCCACTTCTTTAGCTTTTGGCATTTCAAATTCTCCATTACATTGCCCAACAAAAGACAAGTATAAATATGTTCAGTATAAATGTATAGATAAGTGTAAATATGAAACGATATGTACTGGTATATCCAAATTTCCAAAACCTTCTTTGCCTATTCAGAAGCACACTTACTTTGATATGTTAAAATTCCTCTCTCTACCACCTGACAGGATCAGATTTATTTCAAATACTGGACATCAGAGAGCAAGATAATTGGTGTAGAAGAAGAAATCGGTTTGACCAAATTAATGTTTGGAGTCTAGGCTGATTGAAGTTACAAGTGGTGAGGTTGGAACTGTTGGACTGCTTTAGTGCACAAGAAATGAAATGTTGAACAAAAGTTATGATCAAAGTTACTTTGTTCTAACATAGATTTACAAAATGGTCCAAAGTAAAACACATCTTCTACCCTCCCCATTGGTAGTCTTCTTGCTTAAACATTTCTTTTAACTATCCTCTAGCAGTTATACTGCATCACTGCAAAACTGACTGCCCTTGCAGTTTTACTGTCAAAAAGCATTTTCCTCTTCAACTATCTCATTCACTGATTGCAATCTAAAGGTTCTCTAACGTAAAAGTTAAGAGCAGTCTTGATTAGCCTATGGAGTACATTGCCTATGGAGTACATTGCCTAACTAGTGGGTAGCTATTCTCTACCTTCAAGATGAAGCTTCCTGACTTGGTCCCTGACATGCATTATTATAGAAGGTACGTGGTCCCTTATGTAACACATGCGCCTGCATTTTTCACAGTCATGGGCTTTTCTCAAACATTTTTCCTGTTCCAGGTGAACACATAGTTGTGGTGGGTGGGTGAGTGATCCAGTTTGTCCAGTAATATTGGAACAATTGTCATGAGTTCAGGGAAGACTTGGTCAATATATTAGTATTTGCCTGCTCACCATTTTCATATATTTATACACTCAGAAAAGCAACTTCCAATGGCCTTCTGTCTAAGTGCCATGTGAAATGTGTATGATCTATGTATTTCTCTGAAAAATGAAATATTAATGGTAACTCTTGTTCCCAGATTGTAGCAGTAGAAAATGGTCAAATACTCTTCAAATGTGACACTGCTATACAAATACAAATGAATTCATCAGAAATAAGTACTTCTGTAATTACAGCTGCTGCTACAGAACCTATTTATTTAGATGCTGGCCAACTTCCAAAGCCCCCCAGAAACAATTGTGTACATGATTTGCTTTTATTCCTTGGTTGCTGCATTTTCCCCAATAGTTGGAAGCAGATTCAAATTAACTTTTAAAAGGAAAGTGGATAAATAACTGGAAAGGAAGAAAGCTGCATAGATATAGAGTAAAAACCAATATCCTCTTTCTGTGCGAGTCTATGAGTTAAAGATGGTCTATGTCACTCGTGGGAAACATGTTCTTAGAGAATAGAGAATTTACTTTTCAGGCTTTCATGGCACAGCAGTAGTATCCCTACTGCTGGACCGAGAGTCTTGGGTTCAAATCCCACTTGCTCCAGAGATGTGTGATAACATCTCTCAGGTTGATTAGAAAATATCTACTTTTCACTGCAACCGATGTTCTTTCTATTCAAGTTCACAGAACAATAATTCAAACTTTATTGGAGCGTGGTTTCCTAGTCTCACTCCTTCCTTTACTGGGTTTGAAATTTTAAAGAAGCATTTTTCACACTGCTTTAGTACAAACTGGTACAATGTAATTCTAGGCTGCCGATTTTACCATGGTAGCATAGACCAATGTTAACCCTTATAATTCTCTGAATGTTGACCAACTCCTTCAGTGGGCAGTGTTTATTTTTTCCATTAGGATGATGTTGCTGTTGACTGTAATGATTCCTCTTTCAGTGGCAGGAGGTGAAGAAGCTGCAAGTAGAGGAATCTAGTTTAATCCATGTTGGATTCATGAAACTTGGCCAGTTTGGGTGGACAGATGATCCCTGTGAACATTTTAAATCCATGATTTGGTGAAAGCCCCAGGTACTCAATCAGTTAATGGACTTCTAAGAACAATTATTTGTATTTTATATCATCATGTCATTCTCTTCCTTGAAGAATGGAAGATGAACAAAAATGCCCCCCTCTCGTTCACAGGGAGTATTCCATTTCAAGGTCAGGATGAGAGAACAATAAAGAATGGGCTATCAGTACATACAGAGCTGAATCCTCCATTTTTGCCTATATGTCAATTTTGGGGAGTTTCAGGTGCATGAGATCCAACCTCTTTTTCCACATAATCTTCTGCTGTTCATTGTGCCAATTATGCACCTGGCTTGCATGGAGCCACACTCTCACAATCCTGCAGAAAGCAGAGCTAGAGAGGTCACCAGGGCCAGGACTGTCCAATTCAAGCCATGGTTGTCCTATTGAAATCCCAGCTAAGCATCACTTCAAACCCCACAAAGCAGGAACAGTGTGTCACTACTCCATTCGGTCAGAAATGGCTGCGAGGCAGAGCTCGGAATCCTGTTTCCCTGACAGGGACCTGGAAGTGCTGGTAAATGGGCTGGTGGACAGGAAAGCTGGCCTCTTTCTCTAAGCCTGGCAAATGAGACCACAGACCCTGACCTGAAGTAGCCACCTGGGCTAGTACAATGTCCACAGTTTGGAGGAACATGCAGCAGTGCCACAAGAATGTTAATGGCCTTCTGTGCACAACAAGGGTTAATACCACCAGCTTCTCTCTGCTAGTTCACACTCACTCTGTCTCTGCCACTGCACACCCCTCCCAGCAAGGCTCATGACCCACCATGCCCAAGCGTGGATTCAGTATCTTCCCTAAACAACTCTCACCCAGCCCCAATAACTATTCCTGCTCAATCACTCGGGACATCTCATCCCTTCTCCTGTTCCTGTCCCACCACTGACAATTTTACCAGACAGATTCATCTCACTCAATCCTCCCCTCTGTCTTACTACAGGACAGACTATCACAATCAGGCTGAGTGGGCCAAGGCAGATGGCTGACATTTGTCTCCTCACCTCATTGGAGAAGGAAGTATTTGAACTTGTGAAAAGGACCAGAAACACATGTGCAGGAGTTCCGAGACCCCTATGCTCCAGTGACTAGTAAATTTCAATGTGCTGTGTTGCGTTGTCCCCCAGTTACCACTCACTGTAAACATGTTCTAAAGATGTTCAAGCTTCTACCTCTGTTGAACAACATATTTCCTTTTGTCTATTGCAGCTACCAGTGACATCCACACTGCTTCTTCCCAGAGGAGGCCAGCCCTGCCTGACACCAGCTGTTCCTCCATCTCTGAGGAAGAAGCCACATATATCTCAGAGGATGCATTGGCAAGGCACTGTGTTTGCTGTGTATGCTTCTGGCATACAGTGTTGGTGTTGTGTTGATCTGGCACATGCCAGACCATAACATAATCCACCCCTTTGATTTGTCTCACTGACTACCAAGTTAAACTGCCTGGCTTTCTATTGGTGCTAAAAGGCAAATGAAGACAGAACATAGAACATAGAAGATAGAACATTACAGCGCAGTACAGGCCCTTCGGCCCTCGATGTTGCG
>NW_025969844.1:0-13620 GCF_021869965.1 Rhincodon typus | reverse complement strand
AGCAGTGGCCCCAAAACAGATCCTTGAGGTACACCACTAGTAACTGAGATCCTTGAGGTACACCACTAGTAACTGAGATCCTTGAGGTACACCACTAGTAACTGAACAAGGCATTTGGATACCACTCTATCAAAGGCATTGGCTAAAAGATCAAACAATCCCTTAGAAAAAGTGTGAGAAACAAAAATAATGTGGGACTTTTGGATATTGAAGTGTAGAAAGTGTAATATGAGTGCTATAAGCTGTATAAAGCTCAAAGGTGTTCTGCAGCCACTAGAGTGAGCTTTAGGCTTCACAGTGTTAAGGTGTCCTCTCCATGCATGCACATGAAATAAATGACTGTTATCCTCTTTTCCTGAAGTCCTCATCAGTATTTCAAGATGACTTCATAACAAGAGCCAAGAACTAAGTATGGTATCAGGGTCTATTAGACCAAATGTAGCCTTCTTTACATTGCCCTAGGCTTCCTGGATTGGTGGACCTAGGTATGTGCCTAAATTAAACCTTGCCTCATTCTCTTCCATCTTACCAGAAGGAAGCTGGGGTCCAATTTTACATTTGAGCCTTCTCAGATTGAATGATTGAAGAGGCCAGGCAACAAGCCATGGAGGGCTTGAGAAGTCCACAGCAACCACTTTCTATAGCCACCCAAAACTTGGCCTGCAGACTTACTGTGTCTGGAAGCTGTTTCCCAATGATCACAGTGCCTCTAACTCTGTCAGCAAGCTGACAAGTAGCTGGTTCCAAATATATTCCAAATATATTTTTTTGGAGTGTACAAATGTAAATAGTATTTAAAATGCATGTCTGAAAGTCAACAACAACTGATGGAATAAAAGTATTACTGTTTGAGGAATAATGCATCTTTGCTTCTTATTGTGTTCATCCATTAAGTTGGATTTGATTAACTAACTCACAGGATTTGGGTATTGCTAGCAAGGTCGCGATTTCATGCAACTGCAGTTGAGAAGGTGAATGGTGTTAGAAACTCTTGCTGATTTTATCTTTTTTTATTATTGATTTTGATTTGGAGCTGTGCACTGAGAGCTAGAAGCGACCTTTGAAATGTGAGGTAGAGACACTACCACTATGCCACAAGAACACTAAATTTAAACTTACAACTTATTACAAAAATTTAGCCTATTTTTCTAATCAACTTGTTCAGAGATGTTATTACACACCTTTGGAGCAGGTGGGACATGGACACGGGCCTCTTGGTGTGGGGTTAGGGACACTATCTCTACACTATAAGAACCCTAAATTTAAACTTACATGGATATCTGCAAAAATGAATTCATTTATCAGCCAGAAAACAAGTGTGCTGCTTCATGAGGCTGACATTCCTGCATTTGGTGTCCAACTAAAGCTGAAAAATGAGGATAGTGCTCAAAACAAAACTAGTATTAACCACTTGCCCACCTTCCTAACCCTATTTTCCACCTGAATGGCACACAATTTTCTTTCTATACTTTTTTAAGTAGCAAGACCTGACAGAATCTGAAGAGTGTGCAACGATGTAAGATTTGCCATCCCAGCACTGAATATGGTTCAGGGACATACTGCTTTTCCAACCCCTGCTTCCCTCCCAAACATCCAGCATGATTTCTGTTAAACCTGCCAGTTGGGTAGTAACTGTCTTAAAGAAATAGGCTGAGAGGACAAGAGAAGGATCACCTCTAATGCTTTTTAGAGTTCATTAATCCCCAATAGTGATGAAAAATATTAAAGGCTGCAGCAGGAGAGTCTATTCAGAACAGCAAGTGTGTAAATGGAAGGGGTGTGCGGAGGGATTTTTCATTTTATGTTAAATTGTTGTCACAACAGTGCTGCATAAATTAATGTGAAATGCAGTTCTGATATAGACATATGTGGACTATGGTTGATTTAACTCCTTCTGCACAGACAAGAGTTCTTCAAATACTTAAGCCGTTGCCCCTTCGCAGCCCAAACTGAAATAATTTGACAGATGTGGGATTTCCTTTATTCACTGGTGGGGCTTGGGCGTTGTTGGCTGCATCAGTGTTTAGTTCCCACCCCTTGTTGCCCTTGAGAAGATGGCGGTGAGCTACTGCCTTGAACCGCTGCAGTCCACATGCTGTAGGCAGACCCACAATGCCATAAGGGAGGGAATTCCAGCATACCAGGGTGAAATCCTCCACCCAGAGTACATTCTGTGCCCCTTCCATCCTCAGTGCTTCCTCCAAGTGTTGTTCAACATGGAGGAGTAATGATTCATCAGCTGAGTGAGGATGGTATGTGCTAATCAGCATGTCTAACCTGAAGCCATGAGACTTCATGCGACTGGATTCAATGCTGAGGACTCCCAGGGCAGCTTCCTCTGGACTGTATATGACTGTGCCGTCACCTCTGCTGGGTCCAGCCTGCCATTGGGATAGGATTTATCCTGGGATGGGGATAGTTGTGTCTGGGACATTGTCTGTAAGGTATGATTCTGTGAATAAGACTATCAGGCTGTTGATGAAGAGTCTTCTAGACTCGAAACATTAGCTTGGTCTCTCTCCACGGACATTGCCTGACCCGCTGTGATTTCCAGCATTTTTTGTTTTCAGTACAGATTCCAGCATCTGCAATAATTTGCTCCTACATCACATTGTTGTCTGACTGGTCTGTGAGACAGCTGTCCCAACTTTGACACGAGCCCCAGATATTAGTCAGGGAGACTTTGCAGGGTCAACACTTTCTGGTGTGTAAGTCAATGCCAGGTAGTCCACCTGTTGCAATTCCTTTTTACTCTTTGAGTGGTTTATACGACTGAATGACTTGCTCAATCATTGCAGAGGGTATTTAAGAGCCGACAACATTGCTATGGGTCTGGAATCACACGAAAGTCAAACCAGATGAGAACAAAAGTTTCCTTCCCTAAAGGCATTAGTAAACCAGATGGGTTTTACCCAACAATCAGTAATGGTTTCACAGCCACTGTTAGACCTTTAATTTCAGATTTTTATTGAATTCAAATTCAGGATTTGAACCCAGGTGCCTAGAACATTACCTGGGTCTCTGGATTTATAGTCTAGTGATAATACTGCAAGACCATCACCTCCCTGCGCATGAAATATCCCAGATCTGTGTAAATCAGTACCTCACTGGGTAGACCAATTAAAAACTGAGTGATTGATACTCAAAATGTATGAACTTATAAAAAATTCGTCACTTTTTAAGCATTTTGTGCATTGTGCATTGTCATATTGTTATATCATCAGTGGTGTTGTTGCTTAGAAATATGGGAAAGTCCTTTATTGCACAACACGTTTATATTCAAACAGTATAATTGCTTTTCCACTTCCAGTCATACATTACAGTGTTTGGTTACTGTGATAAGATCTGATCCACATTATTCTGATCCAGACTGTGAAGTACCAATGAGTAACACAGGAAATTCAATTTGTTTATTTTAATCTGTTTTGGGCTGAGTAACAGATTAAGAAAGTCTAAAATGAGTCAAACAAATCTTGAAATAGTGAAGTGAAGAGGAAGATATTGAACAACTGACAAATGAATTGACAGACTTCCCAAAATATAAGGAGGGTAACAAATAATTAGAGATGCCATGGTTATTCAACAACGATTGGCCAACTTTACTCACTGGTGTTCTGGGAAACACCGTGTGAAAGTATTAATCACATCAAAGTGCATCTTGACTGTAGAAAAAAGGTTATCCTCAGACAGACTTCACTGGGTACTTTCTACAATGACTACATTTTTACATTGTAGCAATCATCTAAAACGTTGCAACAGGGCAAAGGATTAATCCTGTTTTGTGAATGAAGGCCATTCACTCATTAGTCCTTTAGAGACCTCTCAGTGTGTGAAGTGGCACCATCTTTCTGTTTATTGTAACAATGATTCTAATGGTCTCAGAGTCAAAAGATTCAAAGTTCAATTCCCATTCCAAGGCTTGAGCACAACAACCAAACCTGACACTCCCGCACAGTAGTTGTGTACTGTTGGAGGTGATAGCTGCCCACATTTATAGATGTAAAAGATCACATATCACATATCACTACTGTAAAGAGAAGGGAAGTTATCCCTGGTATCTTGACCAATGTTTATGCCTCTAACAGCATCACAAAAACAGTAAAATGTGATCATTATCATACTGCTGTTTATAACTGCCCTATTGAGTCAAATTGGCTGCCAGGTTTCCTAACATTGCTGCTGTAACTACACTTAAACAATTGTTTTGCTGAAAAAGTCACATCGGGCTGAATCTTGCATTTTTTGGCTCAGGGTATTTTGAAGGGTTTTTTTGCAGCACCGAGTGAGATTTCTCACTCAATCGCCCCTAAGTACCTATGATGGTAGACCCTGTGTGATGCCCCTCTCGTCGAATGCTAACTCCCACTGCAGCTGGAAGAACTCGCCACAGCTGGGATATCTTGGAATATCGTGGCATCCTTGGCCTTTGTGCCATCTTTAAAGGGTTTTTTTTACACCCAGATAAGCACTGTCAGTCCAGAGCTATCCTGTACAGTTTGTAACATTTGCCTCAGACGTGGCAGATATGGAAAACTGGAATCTCACCTTATGGACAGGCATCAGGGAGTCCTGGTGGACCAGGAGGTGCAGGGAGGGACATCCTCCTGCCCCAGGCTGGTAGAGGAGGCCACAGCTTCGAACATTATCAGCCTGCTCTGATGTTGCCAACCAGTTATTGAAGTCTCAGCTGATTGGTGGAATGCCCATTGGTGAAGGAAGGTCAATGACTTTCTCTGTTTGGACAGAGAAGAGGCACCATTTTCTCTGTGCTATCTCACAGCGACTGCACCTATCTTCCAGCAAGTCTCATGCTCTACCATCCTCTTATTGCATGCAACATCTTCCCTCATTCTTCCTCACCCACTCAATCATCCCAAACATCTAACCCTCCATCGTCTCTGTGCTGCCTACTCACCTACTCAGGGCACCGTTCTCCATCTGCACTTTCATCTCACTCAATCCTTCCCTTTCTCTCAGTCCAAGAGAAAACAACCCATAATAGGACAGAAAGAAGGCAACAAGGTGGGTGGTTTGCTGCCTATCATTCAGCTCCTCACTCTCTATAAGGAGAGGATTTTGACCCTGACCACTCTAAGTGATTGACTGACTGGGTCGAATCCTCTGGACTAGTACTGAAAGCTGCCCTTGACTTATTTACTGGGACCCCTGACTGAAGACTGTCTTGAATGTATCCTGAGATGTTGTTGTCATGTACTCAAGATGGATGTCCACAGAAATGAACAGCAACTGGAGTCACCAGGTATCTGCTCTAACTTTCTTATTGAGAATTCTCAGTGTCTAGTTGCCTTGTGATGTGTGGGTAGGACAGTAGGCTGCATATTGATGAGGAGAGATGTGAAGTTAATGAACCAACAATAAGTGATAATCCTCCTTAAGAGGCACTTTACTGCTGCACAGAGAGAATTTTGCCTCAACACCTGGAACTTTGGTTGAAAATGCAACAAGTTGTTCCGGATGTTGAGATAGATCTCACTCAACTTCTCATGCAATTCTCCCAGATTTCTCACCATCGCTGACAACATTCAGGGCCACCTTCTGACCAAGGTTTTCATCTTGCAGTCATTAGGACAATTTGCAAGAAATACCAGCAAAGAGTGAAAATAATAGTTGTACCATTTGAGAGGAAAGTGCTGATTGATTGTCAAATAGACTCTGATTGGTAGAGATTTTGCTAAGGGAATGCACCAGTTAATGACACTGACAGTTAACTGCCAAGTTTTGTTTAAAGTTTAATCTAGACAGTTTGCTTTGATTAATTAAGGTCCACTTGTCAACCAATCAGCACCCTCCTCTCATACAGTATAAATGTTGTTTTCCCTTTACACTGGTGTTTCTTGTGAGTTGTCCTAATGACTGCAAAACTAAAAGCTTCAACAAAATTTTTTTTTTTCAGCAATGCACACAGTCTGGGCTACCTAAGCACTACTTCAATAGTTCTCCATGATCTGTAAAGTACAGTGAGAGACACAATGTTGTAAAAAGCACCAAACAACTTCTAGTCTTTTGTTTGGACTATACTGCTAATGCTGCTTTATTGGCTATCATGCATTTTAGGAAAATTTCCTGGGGTCAAGCAGATACAACTTAATTTGTTTGCTTACTATAAGGGTGCTGGAAAAGAACAAACTACAGTTGCTGTGAAAGTTTGGCCTCGAAAGCCAGCAGCTTTGTTGCTTCTTTGGAGTTATAAGTGGACCTGGGATTTGGGTAGTGGGGACCGAAGAGGGTGACAAATACCATACACCCCCACACCCTCAGCTTTAGTACCAGGAAACTCACAAAAATAGCAGCTGGCAGTCAGGAGGAAGCTGCAGGACCCTACAAACAGTCCAAAGGAATCACATTAGGGGATTAAATTCCTGCTTGTCCCAGCTCCATTGTGGAAGTGAAGAGGTTATTTCTATGGCCCCGTACTGACACAGACCCACCTTCTCAACTGAGCAGAAAGTTATAATGGATTCCACACTCTCACATCTGTGTTAAAATCTTAGGTGCCGATATCATCGCTAGAGCTTAAAGAAACATTTTCAGGTGAATGCCTCCGTTTATCTGCTGTAAAGGACAGGATAAAATTGAAAACAGCAATAAGAGAACAGGACCTAGATAGGTTAGTCTCCAGGCCAATTTCAAATACTAACTTGCTTGGTTTCCACTAAGTTGGCAACGTTACAATTGTCTTTTTCATAGCCAGGTAAAATGTGATGGTGAATAGCAATGCATCAAGCAGACATGATCACCTGCCTTATTCACAGGCCACTCGAATGTTAATGCCCCTCTGAGCCACATTACATTGTTGTGAACTGTTGATCAAATAAACGTTTGAACAACTTCCACTTGATATTTGTGTTTGACTTGAATGGTTGATCCTCACCAGGCAAAGGTAAAATAACTAAACACTTGCATCCAGGGGGATATGATTTCTTTGTTAAACCTTTGTGCACTGCAATAAAATTAATGAAACCAATGCCATGCTAAATCTCAAAAAAAACTTTATTTTTCTCACTACCTCTTTAAGTAATCTGTGTCATAATCAATATTACATCCAATGAACTTATTACAGACAACTAGACAGCAATTAACAGCCCTGGTTGATTTTGGGAAATTCAAGCACACAATCTAGGATAGCACTTCAGCTATACTGAGAAAGTGCTGTAATACAGGAGAGCCCCTAGCAAGCCAATCATTACAGTGAGATTCTGTCGGGCCGTAGAAAAGATCCCACATGGCTATCCTCAAAGAGAAGCAGGGGAGTTCTCTTGGTGTCCTTCACCACCATTTATTCTTCAAAGAACTTCTAAAAAATAAAACAAAGAACTGTGGTTGATGAAGATCTGGAACAAAAACAGGAATTGTTGGACAAATTCATCTGGTCTGTCAGCATCTATGGAGAAAAAGCAGAGTTAAAGTTTCGAGTTTAGTGACCCTTCTTCAGAATGGATAGTGTCTATTAATCTTAATGATGGGGATTTGGGCGTTTGGAGGAGTGAGTGGATAGGTGGAGTTAGGGCCCGGAAAGGGCGAGAGAGAGAAAGACAGAGAGAGACAGAGAGAGAGGGAGATAGAGACAGGGAAAACTAACTGGTGAAAATCCATCCGAGATAGTAGGAACTGCAGATGCTGGAGAATCCGAGACAACAAGGTGCAGGGCTGGATGAACACAGCAGGCCAAGCAGCATCATAGGAGCAGAGAGGTTGACGTTTCGGGCCTAGACCCTTCATCAGAAAAGGGGGAGGGGAAGGGGGTTCTGAAATAAATAGGGAGAGATTGGGAGGCGGATAGAAGAGGGATAGAGGAGAGGATAGGTGGAGAGGAAACAAACAGGTCGAAGAGGCAGGGATGGAGCCAGTAAAGGTGAGTGTAGGTAGGGAGTTAGGAAGGGGATAGGTCAGTCCAGGGAGGACGGACAGGTCAAGGGGGCAGGATGAGGTTGGTCGGTAGGAGATGGAGGTGCGGCTTGAGGTGGGAGGAGGGGATAGGTGGGAGGAAGAACAGGTTAGGGAGGCAGGGACGAGCTGGACTGGTTTTGGGATGCGGTAGGGGGAGGGGAGATTTTGAAACTTGTGAAATCCACATTGATACCATTGGGCTGCAGGGTTCCCAAGCAGAATATGAGTTGCTGTTCCTGCAACCTTCGGGTGGCATCGTTGTGGCACTGCAGGAGGCCCAGGATGGACATGTCGTCTGAGGAATGGGAGGGGGAGTTGAAATGGTTTGCGACTGGGAGGTGCAGTTGTTTATTGCGAACCGAGTGTAGGTGTTCTGCAAAGCAGTCCCCGATCCTCCGCTTGGTTTCCCCGATGTAGAGGAAGCCACACCGGGTACAGCGGATGCAGTATACCACATTGGCAGATGTGCAGGTGAACATCTGCTTGATGTGGAAAGTCTTCTTGGGGCCTGGGATGGGGGTGAGGGAGGAGGTATGGGGGCATGTGTAGCACTTCCTGCGGTTGCAGGGAAAAGTGCTGGGTGTGGTGGAGCTGGAGGGGAGTGTGGAGCAGACAAGGGAGTCACGGAGAGAGTTGTCCCTCCGGAAAGCAGATAAGGGTGGGGAGGGAAAGATGTCTTTGGTGGTGGGGTCGGATTGCAGATGGCGGAAATGTTGGAGGATGATGCGTTGGATCCGGAGGTTGGTGGGGTGGTACATGAGGACGAGGGGGATTCTTTTTTGGTTCTTATTGCGTGGACGGGGTGTGAGGGATGAGGTGCGGGAGATGTGGGAGACACAGTTGAGGGCGTTCTCGACCACCGAGGGGGGGAAGTTACGGTCCTTGAAAAACGAGGACAACTGAGATGTACGGGAGTGGAATGCCTCATCCTGGGAGCAGATGCGGCGGAGGTGAAGGAATTGGGAATAGGGGATAGCATTTTTGCAGGAAGGTGGGTGGGAGGAGGAGTATTCTAGGTAGCTGTGGGAGTCGGTGGGCTTGAAATGAATATCGGTTTCTAGGTGGTTGCCCGATATGGAGACAGAGAGGTCCAGGAAGGGGAGAGAGGTGTTAGAGATGGTCCAGGTAAACTTAAGGTTGAGGTGGAAGGTGTTAGTGAAGTGGATGAACTGTTCGAGCTCCTCGTGGGAGCACGAGGCGGCGCCGATACAGTCATCAATGTAATGATCAGACAATGATCACTGACCACCAAAAGGGATCTCTTCTTAGGAGGAGAGTCAAGTTTGATGGTGGTATCTCCATGAACTCCATCAGCCTGTGGTCTCAGAAATGAAAGGCCAATCTTTATCATGACATCTCACCTACCCATCTCTAATAAAGTAATCTCTTTAAAAAGAAGCTGGTTTGAAATTTGAAAGGGGTTCTGCCATACGGGGTTACTGTTTTAGCTCTCAAAAGATTTTACTTCAAATATTAAAAGTAACCAACATTTTCTACATTTGGGAGAACAAACTAATTAAATGTTACTAGAAGTTTCAGAATAAACAGTATGTATACACTTTAATTCCTCATTTTAACTCTATATAACTGACAATTCAATTTAACTCTGTGAAATTGACTATTCAAGCATGTTGTTCACTTTATTAAATGAGATACTGTGAGTATTTGACAATTAGTTACTGAAATAAAGTCATTGCCCAGTCTGATTGCTGTTTTGTTTTCTATTCTGCTATTAATTGATGTGCAAATATAAATAACAGGTGAGCCATTGAATCTGACCGCTCAGGAAGTTATTAGGCGACTTGGAGACAAGTCTAGAAAATTTATGGTCTCCCGTGAGAATGCGTCTTGTACAGTAAGTGGCATGGTTTTTTGCTCTTGATTACATTGTTTCTCAGCCAAGTCATTGTTTAACTCTTCTGCCTTGTTTCCTTTCTCTTCTCTCTAATAGACAAGACAGCCAGTTAGTCACATGCCTTCCACAACTCTCTCTCTCCAGAGACCTAGGCAGAAAGAAGAAAAACAAGGCGTGCAGGAAGCAGGCGTTTTGAAGGGAGCTGTTGCATGAAACTTAGGGCACCACACTTTGTTTAAGTGTCACTTAATGACATTCCTTTTCCTCTGAGCACTTTAAGAGGAAACTTGCTTCCTATTTCCTAAAACCCACTTCTTTAGCTTTTGGCATTTCAAATTCTCCATTACATTGCCCAACAAAAGACAAGTATAAATATGTTCAGTATAAATGTATAGATAAGTGTAAATATGAAACGATATGTACTGGTATATCCAAATTTCCAAAACCTTCTTTGCCTATTCAGAAGCACACTTACTTTGATATGTTAAAATTCCTCTCTCTACCACCTGACAGGATCAGATTTATTTCAAATACTGGACATCAGAGAGCAAGATAATTGGTGTAGAAGAAGAAATCGGTTTGACCAAATTAATGTTTGGAGTCTAGGCTGATTGAAGTTACAAGTGGTGAGGTTGGAACTGTTGGACTGCTTTAGTGCACAAGAAATGAAATGTTGAACAAGAGTTATGATCAAAGTTACTTTGTTCTAACATAGATTTACAAAATGGTCCAAAGTAAAACACATCTTCTACCCTCCCCATTGGTAGTCTTCTTGCTTAAACATTTCTTTTAACTATCCTCTAGCAGTTATACTGCATCACTGCAAAACTGACTGCCCTTGCAGTTTTACTGTCAAAAAGCATTTTCCTCTTCAACTATCTCATTCACTGATTGCAATCTAAAGGTTCTCTAACGTAAAAGTTAAGAGCAGTCTTGATTAGCCTATGGAGTACATTGCCTATGGAGTACATTGCCTAACTAGTGGGTAGCTATTCTCTACCTTCAAGATGAAGCTTCCTGACTTGGTCCCTGACATGCATTATTATAGAAGGTACGTGGTCCCTTATGTAACACATGCGCCTGCATTCTTCACAGTCATGGGCTTTTCTCAAACATTTTTCCTGTTCCAGGTGAACACATAGTTGTGGTGGGTGGGTGAGTGATCCAGTTTGTCCAGTAATATTGGAACAATTGTCATGAGTTCAGGGAAGACTTGGTCAATATATTAGTATTTGCCTGCTCACCATTTTCATATATTTATACACTCAGAAAAGCAACTTCCAATGGCCTTCTGTCTAAGTGCCATGTGAAATGTGTATGATCTATGTATTTCTCTGAAAAATGAAATATTAATGGTAACTCTTGTTCCCAGATTGTAGCAGTAGAAAATGGTCAAATACTCTTCAAATGTGACACTGCTATACAAATACAAATGAATTCATCAGAAATAAGTACTTCTGTAATTACAGCTGCTGCTACAGAACCTATTTATTTAGATGCTGGCCAACTTCCAAAGCCCCCCAGAAACAATTGTGTACATGATTTGCTTTTATTCCTTGGTTGCTGCATTTTCCCCAATAGTTGGAAGCAGATTCAAATTAACTTTTAAAAGGAAAGTGGATAAATAACTGGAAAGGAAGAAAGCTGCATAGATATAGAGTAAAAACCAATATCCTCTTTCTGTGCGAGTCTATGAGTTAAAGATGGTCTATGTCACTCGTGGGAAACATGTTCTTAGAGAATAGAGAATTTACTTTTCAGGCTTTCATGGCACAGCAGTAGTATCCCTACTGCTGGACCGAGAGTCTTGGGTTCAAATCCCACTTGCTCCAGAGATGTGTGATAACATCTCTCAGGTTGATTAGAAAATATCTACTTTTCACTGCAACCGATGTTCTTTCTATTCAAGTTCACAGAACAATAATTCAAACTTTATTGGAGCGTGGTTTCCTAGTCTCACTCCTTCCTTTACTGGGTTTGAAATTTTAAAGAAGCATTTTTCACACTGCTTTAGTACAAACTGGTACAATGTAATTCTAGGCTGCCGATTTTACCATGGTAGCATAGACCAATGTTAACCCTTATAATTCTCTGAATGTTGACCAACTCCTTCAGTGGGCAGTGTTTATTTTTTCCATTAGGATGATGTTGCTGTTGACTGTAATGATTCCTCTTTCAGTGGCAGGAGGTGAAGAAGCTGCAAGTAGAGGAATCTAGTTTAATCCATGTTGGATTCATGAAACTTGGCCAGTTTGGGTGGACAGATGATCCCTGTGAACATTTTAAATCCATGATTTGGTGAAAGCCCCAGGTACTCAATCAGTTAATGGACTTCTAAGAACAATTATTTGTATTTTATATCATCATGTCATTCTCTTCCTTGAAGAATGGAAGATGAACAAAAATGCCCCCCTCTCGTTCACAGGGAGTATTCCATTTCAAGGTCAGGATGAGAGAACAATAAAGAATGGGCTATCAGTACATACAGAGCTGAATCCTCCATTTTTGCCTATATGTCAATTTTGGGGAGTTTCAGGTGCATGAGATCCAACCTCTTTTTCCACATAATCTTCTGCTGTTCATTGTGCCAATTATGCACCTGGCTTGCATGGAGCCACACTCTCACAATCCTGCAGAAAGCAGAGCTAGAGAGGTCACCAGGGCCAGGACTGTCCAATTCAAGCCATGGTTGTCCTATTGAAATCCCAGCTAAGCATCACTTCAAACCCCACAAAGCAGGAACAGTGTGTCACTACTCCATTCGGTCAGAAATGGCTGCGAGGCAGAGCTCGGAATCCTGTTTC
Organism: Rhincodon typus; assembly: GCF_021869965.1. Classification (NCBI taxonomy): domain Eukaryota; kingdom Metazoa; phylum Chordata; class Chondrichthyes; order Orectolobiformes; family Rhincodontidae; genus Rhincodon; species Rhincodon typus. The sequence continues at coordinate 1,053 of NW_025969844.1, read as the reverse complement.
CCTGACAGGGACCTGGAAGTGCTGGTAAATGGGCTGGTGGACAGGAAAGCTGGCCTCTTTCTCTAAGCCTGGCAAATGAGACCACAGACCCTGACCTGAAGTAGCCACCTGGGCTAGTACAATGTCCACAGTTTGGAGGAACATGCAGCAGTGCCACAAGAATGTTAATGGCCTTCTGTGCACAACAAGGGTTAATACCACCAGCTTCTCTCTGCTAGTTCACACTCACTCTGTCTCTGCCACTGCACACCCCTCCCAGCAAGGCTCATGACCCACCATGCCCAAGCGTGGATTCAGTATCTTCCCTAAACAACTCTCACCCAGCCCCAATAACTATTCCTGCTCAATCACTCGGGACATCTCATCCCTTCTCCTGTTCCTGTCCCACCACTGACAATTTTACCAGACAGATTCATCTCACTCAATCCTCCCCTCTGTCTTACTACAGGACAGACTATCACAATCAGGCTGAGTGGGCCAAGGCAGATGGCTGACATTTGTCTCCTCACCTCATTGGAGAAGGAAGTATTTGAACTTGTGAAAAGGACCAGAAACACATGTGCAGGAGTTCCGAGACCCCTATGCTCCAGTGACTAGTAAATTTCAATGTGCTGTGTTGCGTTGTCCCCCAGTTACCACTCACTGTAAACATGTTCTAAAGATGTTCAAGCTTCTACCTCTGTTGAACAACATATTTCCTTTTGTCTATTGCAGCTACCAGTGACATCCACACTGCTTCTTCCCAGAGGAGGCCAGCCCTGCCTGACACCAGCTGTTCCTCCATCTCTGAGGAAGAAGCCACATATATCTCAGAGGATGCATTGGCAAGGCACTGTGTTTGCTGTGTATGCTTCTGGCATACAGTGTTGGTGTTGTGTTGATCTGGCACATGCCAGACCATAACATAATCCACCCCTTTGATTTGTCTCACTGACTACCAAGTTAAACTGCCTGGCTTTCTATTGGTGCTAAAAGGCAAATGAAGACAGAACATAGAACATAGAAGATAGAACATTACAGCGCAGTACAGGCCCTTCGGCCCTCGATGTTGCG
>NW_025969843.1:10105-13624 GCF_021869965.1 Rhincodon typus | reverse complement strand
TCAGGACTGATCAATTTGATCTCTAATAACATTTCTTGAGTGAAACAAGCGAGATTTCATTGAACATCTCACAAAAGCTATCATTTCATTGTGGGACTACTTGGCATACAGTCATGGCCTATGTTGGCAAAAGGTTATATTCTGGATTCATCATAGTGCAAAAGAGTTGAATGCAGCACATTATTCACTGGGTGTTAATTTGATCATTTTCAGGCCACCTTCAAAGGCTGGATGGAAATCATGTACGCCGCTGTGGATTCGCGAAAGGTAAGTGCAACAAAATGGATGGTGCTTTTTCCACTATGTTGAGGCATCAGTGATATCCTAAGTGACCAATATAAGCAGCAGCTTACATCTCTCCTCCATTCTAGAAGTGTTGCGATGCTCAAAGGAAACCAAAAATGAACCTTCGCAATGTTGTTTGGGTAAAGTCACTTGGCTATACAAGGCAGGTTTGATGCCAGGTCTGTGCTGAGTTAAAAAGGTGCCAGCCTGGGCACCATATTATACCACCTGGTTGCCCTGGGCAAGAGGTACATAAAATCAGCCAGCATTTCTCGTCCTGCTCAGTGTTGGATACCCTGCTGGAAAATGCAGTTGGCTGGCCAGGAGGTAAAACCAGAGTACGCAGCCACCTTTGGACCTGCTCAATGGTTAGTTACGCTGCTGGCTGTCCATGGCAGAGGTTGTCGGGTCTTCGCTTGTAAATCTGCCCTGCTGACATGTCAACACCTTCTGGGGTGGAAGCAAAAGGTGACAACACATTCTGTTTACATGATTGTGGCAATTCCTAACATAGGAATTCAGGCATGACCAGAGATGTGCACCTGGACCCTGCAGAAGTCTTGGCAGCCTAACCTCCATGGGAATGACCTCGGAAGTTTGAACTTCTGGTGTTGCAATACCTCTGCTCCCTGGGACCCTCTGAAAAAGTCTCAAAATCCTGAGTTTGATTAGGAAACCTTCAACAGTTCTGATGTACTTACCTGGATAGTGACAGAGAAACATTCGGCTCAGTCCTGGACAATGACACATCTGTCTCCCTCCCTCCCGAACCTGCCAACCAAACATTCACATTGCCCCATTAATCCCTCCTTTCCTCCCTCCTCCTTCCCCGCCCCCAGCCACCCGACTACAACGCCAAACCGACTGGACTATCAGCCACCTCAAGACCCCCTCCTGTCCCAATCTGACTACCTCAAACCAGTCTCACTTACCACCCGATCCCTGTCCATACTACCCTCCTGCCATACTGCCCATCTTGCACCTTACTCTCTGGTGGCCTTGCACCTAGAATTACAATCCCAACTGTGATGGTCCTGCTTACTAAGAGCTACCGGCCTCTGATGTCGGGGATTCCCAAGTGCCCAATCACTTGGAGGATCCAAGAAGTTTGTTGATATCTTCTGTTTTCAAATTCCTCCTTGATCTATCTTTGCATTCCCCACCAGTCCCACAACTCTCTCAGATCTCTGTACTCCTCTCGTCCTGGCCTCTGGAGCTTCCCTGATTTGAATGGCTTCATCATTGGTGACCTTGCCTTCAAACTGCCACGTTCAGAGCTCTGGAACTCCTGCAGTAAACCTCTGTCTCACCCATTAAGAGGTTTCTTCGAAGCTACCACTTTGGGCAAGCTTTTAATCATCTGCCCCTATATATTCTCATGCAGTTTGTGTCAAATGTTGCATCATATTGAAACTGCTTTGACATTTTATTGCAATGAGGGCGCTGTGGAAATTTCAGTTGTCGTTGTAGGGTCAGTAGATATGCCGTGTGACTGGGAGGTCTTCCTGAACCCTGCCCTGATCTCTCTCTGTCCTGCAGTCCAGTCAGCTGTACCTGGCACAGTGGGTGGCAGGATGGGAGGGTCTCTGGACGAAAACATAAATAAAAATTTGGGAATCTATTGAAAGGTCAGGCTAATTGGTTAGCAATATTGATAAAGCAGCCATTGACAGGAGATGCTTCAGTAACAGTGTTCAGACAGTGAAATCACAGTGGATGGAGTAAAACAGCAACAAGGGATACAGCACTCTGACTGAGGTAGACTACAGATAGCCTGCTAACAATGAAGAAGTAGGCAGGGTGTATAAAAACAGTGATTAGCAAAACACGACACGAAGACAACATGGTTTTAACAGGTAATTTTAATTACTGCAATGACTGAGAGAAAAGCTACTTCACTCAAGTAGTGATAAATTGAATAGATTTGAGGCAGTTTTCCAGAACAATCTGTGCTGGAACTGCAATAAGAAATTGCTGGAGAAACTCAGCAGCATCTGTGTAGAGAGAAACAGAGTTAACATTTCTAGTCCGATGTGACTTCTTCAGAACAAATAACATCTGGGGAAAAGTGGTATTTATCTTAATGACAAGGAGTGGGGGTGGGGGAAGAAGGAATGAGCAGATAGATGGAGACAGAGTCCAGAGAGAAACCAAAAAGGATAGGCAGACAAAAGGATTATGGATAACAAGCTACAGAATAAGAGAAGCTCAATAGGTGATGATTGGGACCATGAGTGGGTGAGAATGGGTTGGCTATGCTGAAAGCAGCCAATGTGATGACAGGGCCTGGGGTGTTGGAGGTGGGTAAAGGACATGGAAAGGGGTGCTCAGACTCTAAAATTATCGAACTCAATATTGAGTCCTGAAGGCTGCAGGGTCCCTAAGTGGAAAATGAGATGCTGTACTTCCACCTTGTGCTGAGCTTCATTGGAACGCTGCAGCAAGTGCAAGATTGAAATGTTGTGGTGTGTTGAAGTGGCAGGCAACTGGAAGCTCAGGATCATTTTTGTGGACAGAACGTAGGTGTTCTGTGAAGTGGTTACCCAGTCTGCACTTCATTTCCCCAGTGTAGAGGAGACCAAATTGTGGGCACTGAATACAGTAGACTAGATTGAGTGAAGTACAGGTAAATCACTGCTTCACCTGGAAGGTGTGTTTGGGCCCTTGAATACTGAAGAGGTAAACGGCAGGTGTCTCACCTTCTGCGATAGCATTGCTAGGTGCCATGGTGCTATGGAATGATGTTGGGAGTGGAGTGTAAATGATTAATTGGAGGTCTATTATTGTTCACAAGCCTGCTGGCCTAGATAATGCACTACCCATGCCATGACACAGCTGGTGGGTGTTGTAAGAGATGCCCACAGTGGCACCCGATTACGAACGGTTCCTCTTTGGGTAGATACACTACCACCAATCCCGCTTGTAAGTACTAGTTTGGATTCTTTCTAATAGTAAGTGATGAAGGCTGACCATATGACATCTTGGCTGATGAGGCTCATTCTTGAGTAACAAGAACAGTTTATTACACACTATGAAGACAGGAGATACTCTATGTAATTTGCTAAGAGAATGCCACCTGATGTTGTGGTTATGGGGCTGGCGTGTTGTGGTTATGGGGCTAGCGTGTTGTGGTTATGGGGCTGGTGTGTTGTGCTTATGGGGCTGGTGTGTTGTGCTTATGGGGCTAGCGTGTTGTGGTTATGGGGCTGGCGTGTTGTGGTTATGGGGCTGGCG
>NW_025969843.1:0-10005 GCF_021869965.1 Rhincodon typus | reverse complement strand
ATGGGGCTGGCGTGTTGTGGTTACGGGGCTGGCGTGTTGTGGTTACGGGGCTAGCGTGTTGTGGTTACGGGGCTGGCGTGTTGTGCTTACGGGGCTGGCATGTTGTGCTTATGGGGCTGGCGTGTTGTGGTTATGGGGCTGGCATGTTGTGGTTACGGGGTTATGCAGGCATGCCCCAATGTTGGTGTCTTCCACCTTGCCAACGATTTCTGATGTTGTTGTGAAACTGGTAAACAATCCCATGTAGCCTCTGATGACGAAAGTTTGTATTCATTAAAAGTGTTTCAGTTCTGTCTTGTTCTGAAACTGGAATAGTATTCATGCATTGAAAATGCAGAGAACAATGAAAACATAACAAAGCAATGTAAACTGTGTGACATATTTGATGTTGAAAGGAAATCTGCAATACCCTTGTTTGATTCATTTACAAGCATTGATTGCACCGTGTTTTGCTTCAGTAATCTTCGTGATTGCATCTTCGCTAATTCGTCCTATTCAGATCAATGATTCTTATCTCATGACATTTGTTAACTTTCTGGTAATGTATTTTTTCAGGCGTAAGCTGCTTGAGTCGATGAACTTGCCAAGATTCACTCCCTTTCAATTCCATTGATAGCAGATGCATGTCATTGCACGTTAATATTAATGGCTTCACTTAAATTTGTGGATTTCTTCAGGTCTGACATCTTGTGGATATCCTTCCAAGTCTGGCAAATTTTTAACACCACATTCATACTCTCTGGGCCTACCACTCCTGGAGCTTGCAACATCCTTTCTACCCTGACAACCTCTTCCCTAGTTGCCAGTAGAAGTGTTTGGTCCACAGTGTGGCATTTTGTTTATCTATGACACTATCCTTCCACTTTGAAACTAGTCTTTATACAGTTGTATTCTGCTGACAGGAAATGGTTAGCCTGTGCTGCAAGTAGGTGCTGCACATACACCCAGGCTGGATAATGGGAAATCCTTTTGCATAACATGGGTGCTGGCCTTGTATCCTCTGAGATCCAAAGGTTGCAGTCTTTCAGATCTCTGCATTTTCAATAACCTGACCCCCTTAGCGGTGACACATAACTATGTGACTAATTATGCACCCTGCATTCTCACTCCACCCTTTGAATCTCTCAAAGGCAGAGATACCACATAAATGAATTTGGAGCTTGTAATTAACTCAAAAGTTTATCCACAATATTAATTTATACACAGCCCTGCACAATTCTGTACTATGAATAACAACCTGCCAACTCTCATATGCAGGGGTGAGATTCAACTCTGATTGCTTTCCATGGTATGTTCTATTTGGTGGTGTAGTGTAATGTCATTGCACTCATAATCCAGCATAATCTCTGGAATCGAAAACTAATCTCAGTAATGGTGAGCATGAAACAATGATTGATTGTCATAAAAATCCATCTGGTTTGTTATTCTTGATTTCAACCAACTAGGTAAGGATGGCAGATTTAGGGAAGGACATTCGTGAAACAGATGAAATTTTAAAACAATTTGGCAGTGTTGTAATCATTATTAATGATAGGAGTTGTAGCCTGTCCCTGTGAGACAACAGTATATACATAGATGATCTTTGTTATCCTCAATTTATTAATGAATGGAATTGAAATTTCCTTAAATGGTATGCTAGGATTTTGATCCCATGTTCCCATTAACCTGGGTTACTTGTCCAGTGGCATTGCCACTACACCACTATCTTGCCTGAGTCCACTATGCTACTCACTCTCAATTGGGTGATGGCTTCTTTTAAATTAAGCAGCCAAGTTGTAGCCGTTGGCTGGATATCTCAGTGTTGGTCAAAAGCTGGAGCCTGGGTAATTCTGGCTGACCCTATGATAGCTTCTGAGCATGCTGCTGTTAGTGTGGTGCCAAGGGAGAAATCAAAATAGAGGGTGGAAGCAGGAACAACATACACGCTCCATCTGGCTCCACCACTTATTTTTTAAAAAGTTGTTCAAGTGCAGTTCCTTTAAGAACTTCTGGTTAGCCTAATCAGGCATGCAAGCTGTAAACTCCACCGATGTTAACTGGTGACCTACAACCTGCATTAAGACTTCTTGTTAACCCTTAACCCCTGTTTCAAGTGAGCTCCTTGCAGGCTCAGATACCCCTTGATTCCAATATGCCAGTAGGCACAGTTGCAAGAAAGTTCAGGAGAGGGATATCAAGACTTAAAATCAGTTCCTCCCCAGAATGGAGGTTAAGTATCTTCACACAACTATTTCCCTTTGATTTGCCCAAAGATCACAGTCAACTCAATGTAGACAAAAATGCGGACCTTCCTTGCTCAACGTTGGTAACTCTTCTGCTTCTCTGATGCTGTTAGTTTTGAAATGAATTATGCATAGACTGAAATTATTCAGACCTCAGAAATGTGCCTCCCCAATTACCAAAGTAAACTAGTCTGGAGGGCATAGAGTGTTTACAGCAAGCCAGGTAGGCTGGTGTCTCTCAACGATAGTATGGCCTCTAAAGACAGGAAAGCTCTGTTTTGCCTTTTCTGTTAAATGGATTGAGTCAATTATATGTGTGTATGAGCGGAGTTCTTTGACCTAAATGTTAACTGTGAAAAGCCAACCTAACCCCATCACAGCCTCATTGTCCCCTCTGACCTCCCACATCACCCAAATTGTTAAAGCACCTCCATAAAGTTTGAAGGGTTCAAACCATTTCATCCAAGTCGCAAGCTGATAAGCTGTTATCATTTGTTTTATGCTATAGAATATTAATAATGAATAATTATCATTCTAGGCTGAAGAACAACCATTTTATGAGGACAACATCTACATGTACATCTATTTTGTAATCTTCATCATCTTTGGATCTTTCTTCACATTAAACCTTTTCATTGGTGTCATCATTGATAACTTCAATCAGCAAAAGAAAAAGATAAGTTTACTTCTCTTTGTATGGGGAAAAGAAAATGTTCTGACAATGGTTTCTCACTACCCGTTTTAACAAATGTTTTGAGACTTGTGAACCCTTTGGATTTAATAATCAAAATTTAGAACTATTTTTGAAATGAAGAGAGGAGACAAATCAGTTAATTATATCATTTATTTAATATTTTCAGAACTCTTCATAAATATGATATGCTTAGAACATTCTTTAAACATACACGCAAGTGATATCAGATGGCAGAACATCAGCGCAAGACAGATTTCACTTTTTCTTTCTCTGCTATCACTGAATAAATTTCCCATGCTCCCAGTGACTGCTACACTATCCCTGAATGAAATTGCTAATGGACCACACATAGTTGAAGAGGAGGGGTCTAGATCTCATAGAGTCTTACAACACAGAGCGAGGCCCTTTGGCCCATCATGTCTCACTGCTCATCAAGCATCCATCTACTCTAATTCTCTTTCCTGAGACTTGGCCCCTAGCCTTGAATGCTATAGTGTTTAAAGTGTTAATCTAAATACTTCTTAAATGTTGTGGTGGTTCAGGTGTCTCCCACCTTTTTAGGCAGTGAGTTCCAGATACTTGCCATCCTCTGGGTGAAAATATTTCTCCTTTAAATCCACTCTAAACCCCCTACTCCTTACCTTAAATATATGCCCCTGATAACTGACCTCTCTACTAAGGAGAATAGGTTCTTCCTATTGACCCTATCTGTGGCCCCCAAGATTTTGTCGACCTCAATCAGGTTGCCACTTGGCCTTCTCTGCTCCAAGGCAACAGCCTCATAGGAACTTCAGAGGTCCACAGTATGGGGATGGAGAGAGAAATCAGTGGTGCAAGTAAACTAAGGTTGAACAACTACGAAGCTGAGCAAGAGGAAGGTAGTCAGAGAATGTAAGTGGACAGTGTCTGAAGCTGTAGAGAGTGATGAGGAAGGATAACATATTATGGTCACGATCACAGAATATGATGTTTAGCTGCCTGTGGTGTGGCAGGGATTGAATCCTGATTGGAGAGATTCAAATTGGAGCAGGAAAGATGGGCATGGATTTAGAGGTGGCAATACATTGAAGGATTTTAGAGAAGCAAGGGTTAATTTGCTGAGGCAGTTGTTAATAAGAGCAGTTTTCGAAGGGAAGAGGATTGTATCTGAGGAGAAAGAACCGCTTATCGGGTCAGCTACCCTGGCCAGGAAGGGAATGAAGGTTGTGTCTACAGTCAAAATGTCTGCTACCATTTCAAATTGAAGCTCTCAATGGAACTTGGAGAAGCGGTTAATTGTTTGTGCGGTGCAGTGAAAAATCACCAACTTAATGAGGGGAGAGAAGAAAACAAATGAACATGCACACATAGAATTTCCTAAGGTTGTAACCAGTTTCTTTCTGTTCTCTTTACTTTGGAGGTCAGGATATCTTTATGACTGAAGAACAAAAGAAATATTATAACGCAATGAAGAAGCTGGGATCCAAAAAGCCTCAGAAGCCCATTCCAAGGCCATTGGTAAGCAGTGACAAGAACTAAAAGTGCTGAGACACCAGACCAAAGAAAACACACAGGAACTTTTGTTCTTAGCTCATTTAGAAATTCCCGAGTTGCTTCCATAACAGCGAGTAATGGAAGGACAGGCTCTGACCATGCTGCAGATACGTTCGCTATCCAACATTGCTAAAGTTCCAGTTGAATTGTCTATAACCTTAATAGTGAAAGGTGTGTGTAAATTTAGCAATGATATGCTGTCTGTTCTTTGAATAAGTACGGAGAAAGTAGTCTTTCAGTTATATTTCCAATATCTATCCTAGATGGCTCAGTCACTACTGCTCCTTCATCTCACAATAGGGTGACTCTGTACAGCAATTGTTTAGCCTGTACACAACATGGCACTGTTTTAGGAGTCTAAATCAAAATTCACTTCAACAAGTTCACTTTGTTGCAAAGCCGGAAAAGTTCATTCTATTCTGAAGTGTACAGAATCCCATCTTTTTCTCTATACCAGGCTCTTAGGTGATGTTGGAGCAGTCCAAGAGCGCAAATTCCTTTTCCTCTGTAGGGTGTGAAGCAGATTTTTGTATTCTTAAGACATCAATAGATGTTTCTCTTGGGTGGCAAAGGGTGTTTCAACCACATGGGATGCAATATATTCTTTGTGCCAGATACTATTGTTTTCTTTTTATTACAGAATGCAATCCAAGGTGGAGTCTATGACTTTGTCACTCAGCAAGTTTTTGACATCACCATCATGATTCTCATCTGCCTCAACATGGTCACAATGATGGTGGAAACAGACGATCAGAGCAAAGAGAGTGAAACCATTTTGTACTGGATCAACTTTATCTTCATCATTTTCTTCACAAGTGAATGTCTGCTCAAACTCTTTGCACTGAGGCATTATTATTTCACAATTGGGTGGAATATATTTGACTTTGTGGTTGTGATCCTTTCCATTGTTGGTGAGTAATAATGTTCAAAGAAGTTTCATAAGTCGCAGTTTGTAAGTCACTGAGAGATAACAAGCAGGTGCAGCAAGCATTTAAGAAGGCAAGTGGTATGTTGGCTTTATCACAAGAGGATTTGAGTGCAGGAGTAAAGGTGTCTAGGTTCAATTGTGTAGAACCTGGGTGAGCCCGCAATTGGAGTATTGTGTGCAGTTTTGGTCTCCTTACTCAAGGAAAGATATACATGCCATAGAGACAGTGTAATGGAGGTTCATCAGAATGATCCCTAGGATGACAAGAGAGATTGAGGAGATGGGGCCAGAAGAATAAGAGATAACCTTAATAAAACTTAGCAGACTCACCAGGGTAGATGCAGAAATGATATTTACCCATAGTTGTGGGATTCCCGAATCGGGTGGCACAGTCTCAGAATGAAGTAAGGAGAAATTTCTTCACTCAGAGTTTGGGAGGTGAATCTTTGGAATTCTCTTCCCTAGAGGGCTGTGGAAGCTCACTCATTGAATATATTCAAGATAAAGAGTAATGATTTCTGGGGATTAAAGATATCAAAAGGGATGACTATAGTGCAGGAAAATGGAATTGAGGTGGATGACCAGCTATGAACCAGTCGAATGTTGGAACACACTCAGTGGGCCAAATGTTCGACTCCTGCTCCTATTTCCTGTGTTTGACAACAGCTTATGTTCGACCAACAGTGCACTCGTTGTATAGTGTAAAGGCTAAAACACTTACACTCGACATGCAATATAGCATCAAAGAAAGCCAAAAAAGTACAGTGCTCTGCACCCCTAATCAACAGAATCTAGTCAAATACAACAGTTACAAGGAGACAGTAAGTACTGCAGATGCTGGAAGCCAGAGTCAATAGATGTGAAAATGGAAAAGCTCAGCAGGTTAGACAGCATCCGAGGAGCAGGAATGTCAACATTTCGGGCTGAAACCCTTCGTCAGTCATTGTTGGTGAATAGAGAAGGAGCTGGGTGTGAGAGGTGTCATCGAAGCAAAACTGATCCCCCTCTTCATTGGAGATCCATGCAGTACATTTTCCATATGTATCATCGGATAACAATCAGGAACTCCAACTTTACTTTGTCCTCACCCGAGGATTAAGATCTTAATATCAATCAATGCAGACCAGAAACTTAGGACCCATCCTAGTCTGTGATTCTCAACAAGGCTTGTCACTTATCAAATAAAAACTGTGAATATGATCAGACCTTTTGAGTTTATGTACCAGGATATAACCCATTCCAAATCATTGAGATCCCAGAAGATTACACAGATGCATTCCAGCATTTATAGTCATACAGTCATACAGCATACCCTTCGGTCCAACTAATCCACACCAATAACCAAGTTCCCAAACCAAACTAGTCCCATTTGCTTGTGTTTGGCCCATATTCCCTCCAAACCTTTCCTATTCAAGTACTTATCCAAATGTCTTTTAAATGTTGTGACTGTACCTGTATCTGCCACTTCCTCTGGCAGTTCATTCCACGTACAAACCACTCTCTGTGTAAAAAAGTTGCCCCTCACATCCTTTTTAAACCTTTCTCCTCTCACCTTAAAAATATGTCCCCTAGTTTTGAACTTCCCACCTCAGGGAAAAGACCCTTGCTATTCATCTTATCTATGCCCCTCATGATTTTATAAACCTCTGTAATGTCACCCCACAACTTCCTATACTCCAGTGAAGAAAATCCCAGCATATCTCTATAACTCAAACTCTCCATTCCTGGCAACATCCTGGTAAATCTTTTCTGAACCCTCAGTTTAATATTTTCCTTCCTGTAACAGGGTGACCAGAACTACATGCAGTACTCCAAAAGAGGCCTCACTAATGTCCTGTATAACCTCGACGTGACATCCGAATTCCTATACTCAAAGGTCTGAGCGATGAAGGGAAGCATGCGAAATGCCTTCTAAACCACCCTGTCTACATGTGACCCAAATTTCAAAGAATTATGTACCTGAGTCCCTATGTCTCTCTGTTCTACAACACTACCCAGAGCCCTACCATTAATTGTATAGTCCTGCCCTTGTTTGTTGTACCAAAATGCAATATCGCACGTTTATCCAAATTAAACTTCCATCTGCCACTCCTCAGCCCATTCAATTAATTGATCAAGATGTCTTTGTAATCTTTCATAACCTTCCTCACTGTCCACTGTACCACCAATTTTGGTGTCATCCGCAAATGTACTAACCATGCTTTCTAAATTCTCATCCAAATTGTTCATATAAATGACAAACAGAAATGGACCTAGTACTGATCCCTGTGGAACACCGCTGGCCACAGGCCTCCAGTCCAAAAAACAACCTTCCACCATCACTGACTATCTCCTACTGTCAAGCCAATTTTGCATTCGTTTGGCAAGCTCTCCCTGAATACTATGTGGTCTAATTTTATGATTAGTCTACCATGCAGAACTTTGTCAAAGGCTTTACTAAAGTCCATTTAAACAACATCTACTGCTCTGCCCTCATCAGTGCTTTTGGTTACTTCCTCAAAAAACTCAATCAAGTTTCTGAGACATGATTTCCCTTGCACAGTCATGCTGACTATCCTTAATCAGTTCTTGCCCGTCCAAATGCATATAAATCCTATCATTCAGAATCACCTCCAACAACTTACCCACCACCGATGTCAGGCTCACAGTTCTGTAGTTCCCAGGCTTCTCCTTACATCCTTCCTTAAATAAAGGCACAACATTAGCCACCCTCCAGTCCTATGGCACATCACCCGTGGTTATAGATGATACAATATTTTTGCTCGGGGCCCAGCAATTTCTTCCCTAACTTCCCATAATGTCCTGGGATACACTTGATCAGGTCCCAGAGACTATCCACCTTCATGTTTTCTAAGACCTCCAGCACTTCCTGTTCTGTAATGTGAACGGTTTTCAAAACATCAGTATTTATTTCCCTACGTTCTCTAACTCCATTTCTTTGTCGACGGTAAAAACTGATGTGAAATATTCATTTGGTATCTCTCCCACCTCCTGAGGTTCAACACAAAGATGACCTCGTTGATCTTTAAGGGGCCCTATTCTCTTTCTAGTTGCTCTGTTGCTCTTAATGTACTTGTAGAATCTCTTTGGATTATCCTTAACCTTATCTGCCAAGGCTGTCTCATTTCCCTTCTTGCCCTCCTGATTTACCTCTTAAGAATGTCCCTACACCTTTTATATTCTTCAAGAGATTTGTTTCATCCAAGTTGTCTATATCTATGACTCTTTCTCATTTGTGACCAGAAACTCTATCTTTATTCATCTCTTGTTCCCTAATCTTACCAGTGTTATCTTTCACTCTAACAGGAACATAATGCCTCTGAGCTCCTGTTATCACACTTTTGAAGGCCTCCCACTTGTCAGTCATCCCTTTACCTGCAAATAATCTACTCCAATCACCTGTTGAAAGTTCCTGTCTCATACCATTAAAATTTGCCTTACTCCTTTAACTTTTATGGAAGGCCTATCCTTTTCCATAATTTTTAAAACTAATAGAATTGTAATCACGAGCACTTCAGTCACTTGCCCTGCCTTATTTCCTAACAGAAGGTCAGATTTTGCTCTTTCTCTACAAAGTACATTTATATATCGATAAAGAAAATTATCTTGAACATATTTAACAAATTCATCACCATCCAACAAGCCTTTAACATTATGGCAGTCCCAGTCAATGTTTGGAAAATTAAAATCCCCTACTATTACAACCCTATAATTCTCATATATTTGAGATCTTTCTACATATTTGCTCCTCAATTTCCCTTTGACTATTGGGGGTGCTATAGTACAATCCCATCAAGGTGATCGTCCCTTTCTTATTTCTAACTTCTATCTATATAGCTTCACTGGACAATCCCTGAGAAATATCTTAAGTACAGTAGTAATGTTTTCCTTAATGAAAAATGCCACTCCCCCTCCTCTCTTTCTATCCTTCCTATAACATCTACAACTCGGAACATTGAGCTGCCAGTCTTGTCCTTCCCTCAGCCAAGTTTCTGTAATAGCTATGAAGTCCCAGTCCCATGTTACCCTACATGCCCTGAGTTCATCAGCTTTACCCTTGAAGCCTCTTGCATTGGAATAAATGCAGTTTAATTCTTCAGAGTTACTTAGTTCTCTGACTTGCTCTTGTCTGTCTTTTCTAATTAACTTGCTCTTTTCTGATTCATAACCGTCCTTATCTGTTTTTCCCATTTTCACTGTTACTGAGGACACCCCCCTCCTCCTCCCCACCTCCACAAAAGTTTACAGGCTCCCGAAATGGAATTAGCAAATCTCTCCACCATGGATATTTAATCCCTTTCCACTTCAGGTGAAACCTATCCCTTTTTCTCCCCCAGAAGAGATCTCAATGATTCAAAAATCTGAATCCTTGCACATTGCACCATCTGTTCAGCCATTGATTTATTTGCCCTAACTTTTTATTCCTAATCTCACTAGAATGTGTTACGGAGTATAGACAACTGAAAAGGCAGGAAGAAAATATCTCGCAAAGATTTCAGGATTTTCTCAAGTATCGGACTGCATACAAAAAGAAAGTCTAAGTACAAAGAGCACCATGCAACCTGAAAATGCTCCACATTTCCATGCAAAAATGTCCTCAGCCCCAGAAATAGGTGCTGCTTTGGCTA
>NW_025969842.1:0-13625 GCF_021869965.1 Rhincodon typus | reverse complement strand
CCCGGGTCTAGGCCCGAAACGTCAGCCTTCCTGCTCCTCTGATGCTGCTTGGCCTGTTTCCGCAGAATATTTGTTGAGTTTCTGGATTAGGCCATTGCCTCCCCACCCACTTGGGCAAATTCAAAGCACAAAGGATGAAACTACAGTTGGAATCTTCGTGGGGTGAGTCTGAGCCAGAGGCAGTAACTGAGGAATGTGATATGGCTGTGGAAACAAGCTTGAGCAAATACCTGGCCAAACACCAGGAATGACAGTGAAATTAATGTCGGTGGGCAAGAAGAAAGATTGGAACAGAAATCGCATCAGAGAGAGGAGCAGAACTTCTTCAAGGTGGGCATGCCTCGAGGAAATGTGGCAGCTGGTTAATTACTAAATAAAAACAGAAAGAACTAAGTCAGGAACAAAAGCAGAAGTTGCTGGAAAAGCTCAGCAGGTCTGGCAGCATCTGTGAAGAAAAATCAGAGTAAACATCTCGGGTCCTGTGACCCTTCCACAGAACTGATGGCAGATAGGAAATGTCACACCCTGCTTCCTGTAATGACTCCATTCCATTCTCCTAATTCCTCTGTCTTTGCATACGTTCCCAAGAGGTCAACTTGGACAAGGGAGCCTCTGAAATGGCCAACCTCTTCCTCAACTGAGGATTCTCCAGCACCATTGTCGACAGGGCCCTCAACCGGGTCACGCAAGTCCGCCCTCATCCCCCCTCTTCTCTCCCGCACAGCGATAGGGTTCTTCTTGTCCTTACCTACCATCTCACCAGCATCAACATCCAGAAGATCATCAGACACCTTTTCCACCACCACCAGACACACATTCCCTTCCCCTCCCTTGTCCGCCTTCCACAGGGACTGTTCCCTCCGGGACACCCTGGTCTACTCTTCCTTCAGTCTGAACACACCCCCATAGCCCCACGGCACCTTCCCCTGCAAGTGCTGAAGGTGTAACACGTGCCCGTTTCCATCCTCCCCAGTATCCAAGGGCCCAAACATACCTTCCAGGTGAAGCAGCACTGTATCTGCACTTCACACAATCTAGTCTATTTCATTTACTGCTCACAGCGTCATCTCCTCTACATTGGGGAAATGAAGCGTAGACTGGGTGACCACTTCACAGAACATCTGCATTCTGCCTGCAAAAAAGACCCTGAGAGCTTCCAGTTGCCTGAAGGTTCCCCGTGGTAGGCTATTGCAGAAAATATGGAGGCATGAGATTGAGGGTGATTTAGCGGTTTGGATCAGAAATTGGCCAGCTGTAAGAAGACAGAGGGTGGTGGTTGATGGGAAATGTTCAGCCTGGAGTTCAGTTACTAGTGGTGTACCTCAAGGATCTGTTTTGGGGCCATTGCTGTTTGGGCGTAGAAGGATGGGTTAGTAAATTTGCAGATGACACCAAAGTCGGTGGAGTTGTGGATAGTGCGGAAGGATGTTGCAGGTTACAGAGGGACATAGATAAGCTGCAGAGCTGGGCTGAGAGGTGGCAAATGGAGTTTAATGCGGAAAAGTGTGAGGTGATTCACTTTGGAAGGAGTAACAGGAATACAGAGTACTGGGCTAATGGTAAGATTCTTGGTAGTGTGGATGAGCAGAAAGATCTCGGTGTCCATGTGCATAGATCCCTGAAAGTTGCCACCCAGGTTGTGATAGCGTTGTTAAGAAGGCGTACGGTGTGTTAGGTTTTATTGGTAGAGGGATTGAGTTTCGGAGCCATGAGGTCATGTTGCAGCTGTACAAAACTCTGCTGCGGCTGCACTTGGAGTATTGCGTACAGATCTGGTCGCCGCATTATAGGAAGGATGTGGAAGCATTGGAAAGGGTGCAGAGGAGATTTACCAGGATGTTGCCCGGTATGGAGGGAAGGTCTTATGGGGAGAGGTTGAGGGACTTGAGGCTGTTTTCGTTAGAGGGAAGGTTAAGAGGTGACTTAATAGAGACATACAAGATGATCAGAGGATTAGATAGGGTGGACAATGGGAGCCTTTTTCCTCGGATGGTGATGGCTAGCACGAGGGAACATAGCTTTAAATTGAGGGGTGATAGATATAGGACAGATGTCAGAGGTAGGTTCTTTACTCGGAGAGTAGTAAGGGCGTGGAATGCCCTGCCTGCAAAAGTAGTAGACTCGCCAACTTTAAGGGCATTTAAATGGTCATTGGATAAACATATGGATGATAATGGAATAGTGTAGGTTAGATGGGCTTCAGATTGGTTTCACAGGTCGGTGCAACATCGAGGGCCGAAGGGCCTGTACTGCACTGTAATGTTCTATGTTCTATGAACACACCACCCTGTTTCCTGGCCAGCATCTCTGTCTCAGGCCTGCTGCAGTGTTGCAGTGAAGCTCAGCGCAAGCTGGAAGAACAATACCTCATTTTCTGCTTGGGGATCCTGCAGCCCTCTGGACTCCATATTGAGTTCAATAATTTTAGGACCTGAACTCTCCCATATCCTAGTCCCCAACCCCACACACCACGCCATGACATTGGCAGGTCATGTTGCAGCTTTTTAGAACTTTAGTTAGATCACATTTGGAATATTGCACATAGTTCTGTTCGCCACACTAGCAGAAGGAAGTAGAGGCTTTGGAGAAGGTATAGAAGAGATTTACCAGGATGTTTGGAGGGATATTATCTATGAGGAGAGATTGGACAAACTTCATTTGCCTTTCACTTGAAAGGAGGCTGATGGGAGACTTGACAGAGGATCACAAAATTGAGAGAGACATGGATAGAATGAATAGTTGGAGTCTTTTTCCCAGGGTACAAGTGTCAGTTATTAGTGAATATAGGTTTAAGGTAAAAGCGGAAGGTTTAAAGGAGATGTGAGGCAAGTGTTTACACAGAAGGTGGTAAATACCTGGTATGTGCTGCCAGAGGAGGTGATGAAAGCAGATGTAATACCAACTTTTAAAAGGTATGTTGCCAGATACATGAATCGGCAGGGAATAGAGAGAAACGGGCCACCGAGAATCAAAAGGTTTTTAGTTTGGAAAGGTGTCATATATTGGTGCAGGCTTGGTGGACCGAAAGACCTCTTCCTGTGCTGTGCTGTTCTTGGTTCTTTGTTCTTTTGTTCTAGACCCAGCCTTGTTTGTTCCGTACTTATGCTAAAATTTAAATGAAGAAAGATGCTATCATGTGGTTGTTTACTTGTAAGTTTGAAGTGTGATACTTCATGGTAACATTGTTTTTTTCTTCCAAATGTCTAACAAAATGAAATTAAAAGCTTTATTGAATATTCATGTTGATGGAGTTCAAAAAATTACTGTAAATTATGTACTTGGCACTTTTTAGCAGCAATGACAGAAAACATTATAAGTAATGTTCTCTGGGTAATCAACTTATTGGATCTTTTTCAATAAATATGTTCCTAGTTTAAGCCTAAGCCATTGCATTACTTGTAAACAGACTTTCATTGCTTTTGCTTTAATTAAAACATGAATATTCATATAAAATAATGTTAATGAAAATTGAAATAGTACGTGATATTTTTTCAATTGCGTTTAGCTCTCCAAAAATAATTAATTTCATAATTTTTGGTCTCTAATTTTAGGTAACTTTCCACTAGATACAAAATGTATGACTACCATGAGAAACCAAATACATAAACACTTGATTAAAGATTAGTGAATGTGTAAATTTGTTGGCAACTATGTGGTTCATAGTTTTAAGCAGTGTAACCAAAGTGATTAGTGGATAGAATAATGTTTCAAAACCACAATTTATTTCTTTGTTTGAATTGTATATATCACTTAGGCCTACGAGGAGATTAAAAAAAGTTGAGGACATTTTCCACATATTTTTGAGAAAAAGGCAATGGACAGCATATTGAATATGTGAGTAATTCATTGAGCTCTCAATTTGAACTTGAAAATGTAGTCTTTGCTGACAACAGCAAAACTTTACATACCCCGTTGACTTAAATCCATGAGATGAAGAACTACTTTGCAGCTGAGGAAATTCCAAGCAGTCATCCCCATCCTGTAAAGTAACACTTAAGTTTGCCATTTATAGAATGATACTATTGCTGCAGCCAATGATTACATGACGATTCCCAATTTATTGCTGTTACAAGGGCAATAACACAACCTGTATAGTTCCCAGGTGAGGAGGAAAGAACTGGCTTCTTTTTTTATTCACCCACCCACAAAGTCACAACAAAGTTACCTTTTGGAAAAAGTTCCTTCCCTTGTCAATGTCTTTCTCTAGGATCAAAGAAATTTATATTTTTAAATAATCCAATTTACCCAGGCTTCCTTGAGTTAGTAAAAGAGTGAGGCTATTAGTTATTAAATGCAAATCAAAATAATAATGCAAGAGACATTCACAAAGATTGGAAATAAAACATAAGCCACAAGAAACAAACGTTAAAAGACACATGGATCATTCTCTGGGTTGCAGATGAAAGTGGAATGTTGTACCTATTATGCAACATTTGGAGTTGAGCAGTTAATGTCAAGATGCCTGGCTTTGCAGTTTAGTTGAGATCCTTTTATCCTGTTTCCTTTTCATAGTGGCTGGCTTGAACTAAGAGCTCAAGCAAATGTTTTTAGCTTTTTAACTGCAAGGTTGTTTAATGGCTGCCTTCAAACTGCAGCCTTCACAGTATACTTACCCACTACCAAAACCAGGGTTGAATCTGATCTTAAAACTCAATTCCTCAGAGGAAAATACAAACATTTAAATGGTTTCAAGGAGATGTGAGAGAAAAAAAAAAACACTCAGAAGGCGGTAGAACATGGGACATGTTGCCTGAGAATGTGATGGAATCAAGTACTGTCGCAACATTTAAGAAGTATCCGGATGAGCACTGAAAATGCAGGACATAATAGGCTATGGACTAAGTGCAGGCAAATGCAATTAGTGTAGTTAGGCATTGTTGGTCAGCATAGATGTGGTGTGCTGAAAGGCCTGTTTCTATGCTGTGTGACTCTATGACTGTAGGTTGGGACATAATCCACAGGAGATGGCTTTCTCCTGAAGAAACAGGAAGGCAACAGGCAGAGTGAGTTCACATTGCAGTTTCCTTTAACTTGCCTTTTTCCTATTGATGGATTGTTGTTTCGAGTACCCTTGGCCTTTCACATGTGACATTCCAGGTTTCCTTGCCAGATAGCCACTGAATTAACATCTTTTGATTGCACTTTTTTTTCAAAAGCATATGTTGTAATTAAAAGTTCAATGTATCCATAAATATTTCGGCATTCTGATTCTGATGTAATTTGTCAGGATTAATTCCAGAACGCATGATGTTCTTACCCTGCTTTAAAGCCAGAGTGTGAAATGCATGAACACATGATTTAAACACGTGGTTCTTGTCAAACATTTGTTTGATAACTTTCTTTTGAATTGCCATGGGAAATTTTAGTATGGCCAAGTTGCAATATAAATGCAGATTGTTGCTGTTCTACTGCTGACAAGTTAAGGCTATTGCTGAGTCATTTTTGGTTGTAATCAATGGGCAAAAGTTGAAGGTACAACTTAGATTTCAAACACTTACATCCCAGGTGTGGTGAAGAATGGACAGCTTTCTGCACCATTTTTATCATTAGAAAAAGCACTGCTGCGTAGTAATTATTGATCATTGAAAACACACAACGTTAGAGAAAATACTTTCTACCATTGAGCAGGGCATCTGTTAGTTTGATAGATATTGCATCTCGTTGCATTATTTTATTGTTATACTCCATGAATTGCAACTTTGTTAATATAACCAATATATATCATCTATTGTATATCATAGAAAAAGGATTGGCCATCTTTATGCACAAATCTATTTTGGAAGATGACTTCAGTTCATATCAGATGCATAGAGTTTGCCAAATGGAATGATGAAAATGGCAGCCAGAACTAGCTGAGTTCATAATCCCATTCCAGAGTTTCTGATTTTCAACACTATCTTTTCTGGTTGAGTTGTGTGCCTCTCTGCACTCCTGAACTAGTGTCGTGGGGATAGACATCAGCAATTTTCAGCGAGTCAGGCCAATTTTTCAAAGTTGTATTTTGCAGACATGGGCTATTGTGATTATCGACTATATCTGTTGAACCCAGACCAAATGTCTGTTAGACTGCTGAAATAGCTGAACCCATAAGAAGGTATTGCTTGATTTACATGCAATTGGTATGAATGGAGCACAGTGAGTGTCAGAATGATGAGGACGACCGAGCTTTACATTTCACATTGCAACTATGGCAAGGGCCTGTAACACTCACATGGAGCTTTTAACAACCCCTTTGGTAGGCAGTAGCCCCATTGGCTGCCACCAAACTCTTCCGTAAGTCTGCTGGCCTGATTGTAGCCCTGCTTCCCCCTCTTAATTGAAATCGTGCCTTTGTGGGCACCTTCTTTCAGTCTAGTTGAACCAAACCGGGAAGTTTTTCCAACTTCCAATTATGCCTTGAATGAAAACCCAAGCCATCGTGTTCATATTTACTTATATTGAATTGGACTGCTTCTGTTTTTATAATCAAATTCCTTAATGGGATATGACCATCACTAACAAGGCATGCAATTTTTTCCTCGTAACATTTATGCTCGAGAAGGTGGTAGTGAACTGTCTCCTTGAATCACTGCAGTTCCTGTAGGGTAGATGTATCCTTAGTACTGTTAGTTATCATTTCTAGACTATTGATCCACTGAAGGAACACAGTATAGTTCCAGTTCAAGATTGTGTATGGTTTAGAGGGAACTTTTAATTGTTGTGTCTCCAGACATCTGCCTTTGTTCTCCTAGGTTTTAGAGATTGTTGGATTGGAAGTTGCTGTTGAAGGACTTTTAATAAGTTGCTGCAGTGCATCTTGTATATGGTGCACAATCCTGTGCATTTGTAGTATTGGGAGTAGGGAAGTTTAAGATGGTAGATGAGGTGCTGAATAGATGGGCTGCTTTGCCCCAGTTAATGTCAAGCTTCTGTAGTGCTGTTAGAGTTACTCCCATTTAAGCAAATGGAAATTATTTAATCGCACTCCTAACTGAGGACTCGTAGATGGTAGACATCTTTTGCCAAGCTACTCGATTCAGAATTCCCAGCCTCTACACTGTTTTTATAGCCACAGAATTTATATGGCTATTCCATTTGTTTGTGATCAGTGGTAACACTTAGGTATTCAGCAATAATAATGCTGTTTAAGGCCGTGGGCAATGGTTAGATTTCTCCTGTTAGAAATGGCCATCACCTGGCGTGATGCGCATGTTAATTGCCACTTGTCAGGTCAAACCTGGAGGTTCTCCAGACCTTGCTGTGTGCAGGAATGTAAAACTTCAGTATTTGAGTTGATAATGAACACTATACAATCATGGGAGAATTTTTGTTCTGACTTTATGATAGAGAGAATGTCTGATGAAACTACTGAAGATATTTAAGTCAAGGACAGAAATGATTGGCCTCCAACAACCAGAACCAACTTTCTTTCTGCGAGGTAGGATACCAACCAGTGGAGAGTTTTCCGCCATGATTCCCACTGACTAATTTTGACAGGGCTTCTTAATGTCAAATTCAGTTAGATGCTGCCTTGATGTCTATAGCAATCACTCTCATCTCGCCTCGTAAGTTCAGCTCTTTTGTCCATGTTCGGAACGAGACTGTGATGAGATCAAGAACTGAGTAGCCCTGCAGAACCTAAACTGCACATCAATGAAAATTCTAGCTGTGTAAGTGCCACTTTATTGCACTGTTAATGATACCTTCCATAATTTTGAAGATGATAGGGCACGAGTTGGCTGAATGAGCAGTCCATCAGTATCCAACATTTCTCTCCAGTTCGTCTGGCAAATGGGCTGAAAAAGCATGTTTCTATAAATCGAGTAGTTTTTGCTTCTAAAATTTGAAGTTAAAGATTCAGATAATCTTTCATCAGCTTGCAAGATAGACTAGCAGAGTCAATATTGTAATTGCATAGTATACATAACTGCAAGGTGTTCTTCAAGGGCACTGCCTTTACAACAAATGACTTTGACTTCTGAAGCACAAGTTTTAATCCAACTTGATCATTTCAGAAGAAGGTTGAGTTGTGCTTCAGTGCCTGAGTGGTATTGTATCGAGAAAGCTTCAGGATTTCTCTTGGAATCTAGCTGCTATTAGGAATCCTCTGGAGGGCACTCTTGTCACTTTTTGCATTTCTAAAGGGAAGGAAAGATCTGATTATCTGCATGATATTTCTTTCTTGGTTGACCAAGGAATCTCAATGTCTTTGGCTCATTCACAATTTTTTAAAAAATATGGTCTGAGTTATTCTTAACTGCCTTACTTATGAATGTGCTTAAAATACTCCAGGTAGTCAAAAGTAACGGGAGGAGCTAACATGCCCAAACTGAAGTACAAATAGAACGAAACCTCATTTTTATAATTACTGTATCTTGTGAATAAAATTATATTTAGCAAAGATAGAGTTGGGCCATTATCTGCCAGGTCAAATACAGTGGAGCTACTTGTAAACAGTCGTCCACTTGTAAACAGTTGTCCAAGGTCAAACCTGATGGGACACCCTGGCCTCCTGTGTTGTTCTTAAGTTGAGTTTGTGTAATTCTTGAAATATTCTTGAATATAACATTATGAAACTATACATACTTGTATCGAGATCTACAAATTAACCACCTCTCAGTCCAGGCCTTAATACAATTCAAAATGTTTAATAAAAATAGATTCTATTAGGAAAAAAAGCTAAAACTTGGCCAGCAAGATCCAGCCCTGGCTTAGTTTGAAAATTAAATACAGCATGAGAATAAAAAACAGGATTTTCATCTGCTGAAGAATGTCTGAGGACTGTGTTTTAGACAGTCAAGGACCACCAAAAAGTTGAAAAGAGAAAAAAGGACAGTAAACTAAAAAGGAACCTAAGAACAGATAGAGCTTTGGCAAGAATGTGAAAAGGAGAGTGGTTGCACTGATTGGAACTTTTCGCAATTCGCTAGAATACAGAATGGTCCCAGCAGTTTTGAAGTTAGAAACATAACTCCCCTATTCAAGAAAGGAGAGGGAAAGAAAGCAGGGGCATAAGTTGTCAGGAAAGTTTTGGGATCTCTTACTAAGCAAATGAAAGTAATGCTGTTGGAATTAATAGCATGATCAGTCAAGGTCAACATGATTTTATGAAATGGAAGTAATGATTGATAAATTCTGTAGCATTTTAGAATTAGCTAGTAAGATTGATCAATAACAGGGGCCAAATGGATAAAGTATACTTCAACTTCTGAAAAGGTGTTTGGGATGGTGCCAACAAGAAAATTTATACATAAGCGAAGGGCTCACGGAATGAGGGATAATACATCAACATGGTCGAGGATTTATTAACACACAGGAAGCCAAGGGTAGGTGTAAAGAACATTTTCCAACAAGCAGACTGTGACAGGTGGAGTGCCGCCAAAATCAGTGCTGGGCCAATGGCTGTTTGCGATCTTTATTAATGACTTGGACAAAGAAACCAATAGGAATTTATCCAAGTTTGCAGATAATACAAACCTCCATGGTAGTATAAGCTGTAAGATTGCAAATAGGCTGCAAAGAAATACAGATAGGTTTGATAAATGGGAAGTACATGGCAGATAGCTCAAAACATGAGGGAAGTGTCATGTTATTCACCTGGGTTGCCATAATAGAAAAGCAGATCCTTATTTTAAAAGACATGCAACTTGCAAATGTTGATGTTCAATTAAGCTTAGGTGTACTTGTGCAAGAGACGCAGCAAGTTAGCATGTACATAGAGCAAGTAATTAGGAAGCCAAGTGACAGGTTGACCTTTAATGCCAAGAAATTTGAGTACCAGAATAAGGAAATAGTTACAGTTGTTCAGGGTTTTGATAAGACTACACCTGAAGTGCTGTGTACAGTTGTGGTCTCTATAAAATCAAAGGAAGGTGTTACAATCTTCACCGAGTCAAATAACTTTTAGATTCAAACTTCCAGTGGTTAGGTGAAAGATTGACACAGCAAGAGTTAATGTTTTCAAAGATAATGCAGTGTGAAGATGGAGGAACACAGCTGACCTGGCAGCATCAGAGAAGCAGGAAAGTTGACGTTTCGGGTCCGAACCCTTCTTCAGAAATTGGGGGCAGGGTGTGGGGAGGGAGCTGTGAAATAGAGAGAGAGGAGGGGCGGGCCTGGGGAAGGTAGGTGGGATGGTGATAGGTGAGTGCAGGTAAGGAGTGGTAGGGATTGGTCAGTGAGGTGGGAGGAGCAGATAGGTAGGAGAGAAGATAGACAGGTTGTATCAGGACAAGGAAGCGGGGATGAGAGGGAGAGTTGGTCATGGGAATGAGGCCGGGGGCGGGGAGATTTTGAAACTGGTAAAGTTCACATTTAGGCCATTGTGCTGTCGGGTCCCAAGGCGGAATATGAGGTGCTGCTCCTCCAGTTTGCGGGTGGTGTCATTGCGACAGTAGAGGAAGCCCAGGATGGACATGTCGTCCAGGGAGTGGGAGGGTGTGTGGAAATGGTTCGCGACTGGAAGGTGTTGTCGTTTGTCACGAACAGAGCAAAGGCGCTCTACAAAGCGGTCTCCGAGCCTCTGCTTGGTCTCTCCGATGTAGAGGAGGCCACATCGGGAGCAGCGGATGCAATAGACCACATTGGCGGATGTGCAGGTGAACCTCTGTCTGATGTGAAAGGTTTGTTTGGTGCCTTGGATGGAGGTGAGGCAGGAGATGTCGGGGCAGGTGTAGCACTTCCTGCAGTTGCAGGGAAAGGTGCCGGGGCTGGTGGGGCTAGTGGGGAGTGTGGAGTGGATGAGGGAGTCTCAGAGAGTCGTTTCTACAAAAGGCAGATAGGGGTGGAGAGGGTAATATATCTTTGGTTGTGGGGTCGGATTGTAGGTGGCGGAAGTGGTGAAGAATGATACGTTGGATACGGAGGTTGGTGGGGTGAAGTGTGAGGACTGAGATGAGGAGCAGTCTCATGCAAAACGTTTTGAATCTTTAGAATTCTCTGCCACAGAAGGTTGCAGATGCTCAATCATTTAAAAAAAAATAAGATTGATATTCTTAGACATTTGGCCTCTGAGGAAATCAAGGGCTATGGTGAGCAAGCAGGAAAGTGAAGTAAAGGTTGATGTTTAGCCAGCAGTCTGGAAACCATCTTAAGCTGCTGCATCAATGACTTTCTCTCCATTGTAAGGTCAGAAGTGGGGATGTTTGTGATGATTGCGCAATATTTGGCACCATTTGAGACTCCTCAGATAGTGAAACAGTCCATGCCCCAACACAGCAAGATCTGGACAATATTCAGGCTTGGGCTGAAAAGCAGCAAGTAACATTTACATCACACAACTGCCAGGTAATGACCATCTCCAATAAAAGAGAAAACAACAATCAATCCTTGACATTCAATGGTGTTGCTGTGCTGAATCCTTAACTATCAACATCCTTGGGATTGCTATTGACCTGAAACTGACCTGGACTAGCCATATAAACATTTGGGAGTATAACAGCAGGTCAGAAGCTGGGAACCCCACATCAAGCTACTCACCTACGAGCTCCACAAAGCTTGTTCACCTACTCCAAGGCCTAAGTCAGAAGTGTGAGGAAACACTCACAACTTGCTTGGATGAGTGCAGCTCCAATATCATTCAAGAAACTTGATACCAATCAGGAAAAAGCAGCCTGCTTGATTGATGCTCCATCTACCACCTCGAACATTCACTCCCATTACACAGTGGCAATAGCATGTACCATCTGCAAGATAGTGAAGTGAAAGTCTTCATAATCTCAGGGGATCATAGCTGTTCTGTCATTGGAGAGAGATGACTGGTGGTGAGGCTAACCTGAGGATCACAACCACTCAGGTGAGGGATGAGATTGAAAACCAAGGGCCTTCATGGAGACCTCAGCCATAAAGGAAATTGAACCCAACCTGTTGGCATCACTCTGCATCACAAACCATCTGTCTTGTCAACTGCACTGCAATAACTCACCAAGGCTCCTTAAAGAGCTTCCAAACCTGAAGCATTTGCTACCTAAAACGACAAGCAAAGGAGATGCATGGGAACACCAATATCACGTGCAAGTTCCCCTCTAAGCCATACGCCATCCTGATTTGAAACTATATCACTATCACTCGGCCAAAATTCTGAAAGTCTCTACTTAGTATTATGGATGTCCCTGCATCCAAAGAACTACAACAGTCCATGAAGGCACTTGCCACCGCCACCTGCTGGGCAAGTAGGGACACATGATGAATACTGGCCGAGCTATTGCTGGCCACATGCCATTGACAAGCAGATAAAAACTGTTGCTGGATGCCGTACCTTGACTGCCCCAAAATCAAAATTAAGTAGACAAAATGAAATCCACACCGTAGAGATTTCTGTATAAGTGGACAGTGGTTTTTCAAGGCCAGCCGTGAGTATCATCACTTCGCTACTAGCAAAATTCAGGCCAATGATTCTCCACTGCAAATGTTTTCTCTCATTGATTCTAATTGACTTACACAGTTCCCAGATCCTCTGTAGGTGACATCCCACTGAAATGGATTCCTTTGCACTGTATGATCCAATGCAAGTGACCAAATGCAAGTATAAAACAAAATTGGAGTTGTTTGGTAGCCACTTATCACTAACTCTGAGCCACAGTATTTTATGGCATTTTTGAGGGATTCCAAATCGTTCCTCTTTAATGTGCCTTACATGATGGAGCTGCCAAATAGCAATGCCTAATGTATTGATTTTAAGTGGTATTTGTATGTAATTAGTGTCCAATGTTAATCTTTGGTTTATTGTTGGAACTGAAATTTGTTTAGCGAGAGCCTTCATTTGGTATTTTCTACATAATTTCTTGATGTAGCCTGAGTAAGTCACATTGAATTGTTCTCAAAAAATTATTTGGATTTGTTGGTAATGCATAACAAACATCCAAACTAATATATAACATTTTTAAAAAATCACTTTATTTCTGTTGGGTTAATCTTATTTTTAAATGTTGGAGACCCACTTTTAGATTACAAGCTTGCAATTTTATGAGAAGAGTATAACCTTCACCCCAAATGTAGTAAAAAAAAAATCAGCTTTTGTGTCTCCCCCTCTGAACCATTTTACTTTGCTTTTGTTTTAATTAGAGTAATAAATCAAAGTGTTTCTATAAGCTTGTATGAGGTTGGGTAAACTTTTGTGGTTCCACCACGTCAAGTTGCAAATGGTGATGGAGAACCAGGTGACAGTGGAAGGGGAGCTCTGTGACTATCCCCATTTCAACAATGGTACATGGCAAATCACTCCGATCAGGATTTGCTCAATGGTAGCATTCTCTCCTGTGACTCCCCAAAACTGTACTCATAGTTCAGACTGATATTCCAGTGCAGTACTAATATCTTTTGAATGAAACATTGTACTGACAGCCCATTTGTCCTTTCAGGTGCATATAAAAGAATCCATGGCATTCAAAGAACAAAGGGGAAAGCTTCCCTTTCTTCGACAATATTTATTGCTTTATTAAAATTACAAAAACACATTATTTGGTCGTTGTATCACTGCAGTTTGTGGGGCTTGCTGTATGTGAATTGGCTAACCAGTTTGCTAAAACTACTTAAATAAAAACCAAAAGAACTGTGGATGCTGTAAATCAACAAAAACAAAGTTGCTGGAAAAGCTCAGCAGGTCTGGCAGCATCTGTAAAGGAAAAAACAGCGTTAACGTTTCGGGT
>NW_025969841.1:0-13629 GCF_021869965.1 Rhincodon typus | reverse complement strand
AGCCCCTACACCACTCCCTATCTCTGTTACCACCTCCAGCCCCTACAACACTCCCTACATCTGTCATGTCATCCATCCTCTACACCCCTCCCTATCTCTGTAACCTCTTCCAGCTCCCTACTGTCCTCCCTATTTCTCTAACCTCCGGCAGACTCTACACCCCGCCCTCTGTAAACCCCTCCAGCCCCAACACCCCTCCCTATCTCTGTAACCCCATCTGGCCCCTACACACCTCTCTATCTCTGTCACCCCCTCCAGCTGCTACACACCTCCCGATCTCTGTAACTCCCTGCAGCCCCTGCACCACTCCCTATTTCGGTAACCCACTCCAGCCTCCATCCTCCATCCTCACACACCATTTCTTGTTGAAGCTGGGTTTAGAATGTGTCACTGATGGGAACACAAACGTTTACCTGGGTGCTCCATATGCTCCACTGCCGTAGCTATCTGTCCCCCTCACTCTGTTTGTTGGATTAGTGGGTCCCACAGTTTACCCCAGCGACCAACTGCAACTGTGGGACAGAGCAATTACCACAAATTGACTGTCACGACTGCACAATATAAAGCAATCACTTTTAATTCCTTGTGCTGTGCGTGCAGGTGTGGGAGTGGATATCAAGGGAGATGAAAGTGTGTCGGATGAGAACAGGAGAGTAGGATTGGACTGGGTGGTATTTTAATGGGTGCAGGGAGTGAGGGGGAAAGTCAGGTCAGACTGGGTGGGATTTTAATGGGTGCAGGGAGTGAGGGGGAATGTGGGATCAGACTAGGAGGGATTTTACTGGGGGAGTGATGGGGAGAGTGGGATCAGACTGGGTGGGATTTTAGTGGGTGCAGGGAATGACAAGGAGTGTGGGATCAGACTGCGTGTTATATTAAAGGTTGTGGAGCCAGCAGATGCACTCCATATTTCCTTGTGCCTGGATCAGGTGCACTGTGTCTACATTAAAGGGGTTTAGGTCATATGGACCATCAGTAACAGCCACACTCTCCTCCATCTGTCTGTGGCCCTTCAGAATTCTGCTCAGAGACAGATTTGAGTCATACAACATCTGTTCAGAGAATTGCAGTCAGCAGGATGAGATGATTCCATCTGAAGTACCACCATCATCGCAAGCTCAGGCCTCGTAAAGAGCTCTGGTACTTTTAAGGAGACTTTATTTTTGTCTGGAACATGGGCACCTATTTGTGCACAGCAAGCTCCCACAGCAGTGTAAATTATTCTTGTGTGCTTGATGTTGATTGAAGCAAAGGTGAACAGCCAGAATAAGGAGGAGTAATTCCTGTTATTCGCTTGATGTTTACACTTTAAATCCTGGAATAGGACCGAAGCTCAGGGCGTTGTGATTCAGCAAATAACACGCTGAGATTCTGGAACAATCCACGGATGGTATTGGGAGAAGGAGGCTGAAGTTACTCAGGGACAAACCCTGTTAAATAACACCCTCAGCAGGAAATGGAAATCCCCTCTTTCAATTCCTGCATGTTCGAACATCCCAAACTTTGGCCTGTTCCTGTGAACATTTTGAATAGATCGCTCTATTCACTGTGATGTGAATACAGGAGGTAAGGTTTGTAAGTTTGCAGGTGACACTAAAATTAGAGGTGTTGTGGACAGCCAAAAAGCTTACCACAGAGTACAGCGGGACCTCGATCAGATGGGCCAATGGGCTGAGGAGTGGCAGATGGAGTATAATTTCGAAAAATGTGAGATGTTGCATTTTGGTCAGGCAAACCAGGGCAGGACTGAAACAAGTAATGGGAATGTCATGGGGAGTGTTGCCAAACAAAGAGACCTTGGAGTGCAGCTTCATAGTTTCTTGAAAGTGGTGTCGCAGGTAGACAGGATAGTGAAGATGGTGTTTGGTACATTTGCCATTATTGATGAGTGCATTGAGTGTAGGAGTTGGGAGGTCATGTTGCGGCTATACAGCATTTGGTTAGGCCACTTTTGGAATACAGCATTCTATTCTGGTCTCCCTGCTGTAGGAGGGATGTTGTGAAACATGAAAGGGTTCAGAAAAAAATTACGAGGATGTGGTCAGGGTTGGAGGACTTGAGCTCTCGGGAGATGTTGAATAAGCTCGGGCCATTTTCCCAGGAGGGTTGGAGGCTGAGGGGTGAAGGTGAATAGCCAAGGTCTTTTTTCCAGCGTGGGACAGTTCAGAACTCGAGGGCTTAATTTTGAGTTGAGATGGAAAGATATAAAATGGACCAGAGGGGCATCTTTTCACACAGAGGTTGGTGTGTGTATAGAACGAGCTGCCAGAGGAAGTGGTAGAGGCTGTTACAACATTTAAAAGGCATTTGGATGGGTTCATGAATAGGTAGGGTTTGGAGGGAAATGCTGGCAAACAGGATCAAAATAATTTAGGGCAACCGCTCGGCATGGACGAGTTGGACCAAAGTATCTGCTTCCGTGCTGCACTTCTCTATGGCTCTATGCTGATCATTTCTACTGTATCTCTTCCGCCAGATACAGCATAAAGTGACTCACCCTGAGAGAAGAGAAACAGGAAGATAAGTCCCTTCAGCATGTTGATATTGGAATATATGGGGAGAGAGATTCAATCATGATGTGATCAGATGTGTACTCTAATCATCAGCTCCAACATTTATCCATACTCAGAACAGCTCAATCGAGTTGGCTTTGGGGTTAGAATTAACCCAGAGAGAAAGGATTCAAGTACAGGAGCAAGGACGCCTTGTTGCAATTGTCCAGGGCATTGGTGGGACCACACCTGGAGTATTGTGAGCAGTTTCGGTCTCCCTCGCTGAGGAAGGATGTTCTGGCTACAGAGGGAGTTCTGCGGTGGATTACCAGACTGAACCCTAGGATGGTAGGACTGATGTATGAAGACAGACTGGATCAGTTAGGATTATATCCACTTCATAGAAGAATGAGGGAGTGAGATCTTACAGAAACCAATAAAATTTCTGAAGAACAAACACAGGAGCTGTGTTCCCAATGATCAGGGAGTCTGGAAACAAGGATCACAGTTTAAGGATACAACGAGAGAAGTGAGGAGAAACGGCTTCACCCAGAGAGGGGGAGTCTGTGGAATTCCCTGCCACAGAAAGCAGCTGAGGCCGAAATATTGAATGTTTCAAGAGCGAGTTGGGTATCGTTTCTGTGACTAAAGGAAACAAAGGGTGTAGGGGAGATAGCCTGAACAACAGGGGACTGTGTCGTATGATCAGCGATGATCATACTAATGGCAGAATGGTCTCCTCCTGCTCCTATTTTCTACATGTATAGGATTCCTGTGAGGAGTTAAAGGAGACCAGAACACAATTCCAATCTGTCTTTGCACTGTCACAAGGAATTGTCCAATCAGAAGGAGGCTCTTTGGCCCATCATGACCGTACTGACTCCTTGTGAAAGAGTTGGTCTCATTTCCCCTTCAACTTCCTCTCATTCTAATATATCTCCGAGTTTAATTTGGAAAACTGCTACTCAATGGTCAAAGTGGCATTTGGCACACTTGGCTTCATTGCTCAGACTATTGAGTAAAGGAAATGGTAAGTCATGTTGAGGTTGTACTGGCCATGGGTGAAGCTACTTGTGGTGCACTGTGTCCAGTACTGGTCACCCTGTTATAGAAAGGATATTATTAAATTGGAGAGGGTGCAGAAAACATTGACAAGGATGTTACTGGGACCCGAGGTTTGAATGATCTGGAGAAGCTGGACAGGCTGGGAATTTTTTCATTAGAGCATAAGTTGTTGAGGGGTGACCTAATCAAGGTTTGTAAAATCATGAGGGACATAGATGAAGTGAATAGCAATTTTCTTTTCCACGGTGTAGGGGAGTTCAAAACTAGAGGCCAGAATTTGAAGGTGACAGGAGAAAGGTTTAAAAGGGACTTGAGGGGCAACATTCTTGCACAGAGAGTGGTCCCTCACCGATCAATTCACTGAGGCTGGAGGAGTCACCAATCGTGGTTGATCAAGAGTTCAAGGAGAAGGGGGAAAGAATTAATACCTGCCTCTGTCAATGCATTGGGAGTTCGGAGTCTTCCACCTGCCAGCTCTCCGTCCTTTGAACGATTATCAGGTCTTCATCACGTTAAGAACATTGACTGGAGTTGACCCAAAGGTCATGGACTAATGGGCAAAGGGAAATGTTGATCATGAGCAGGGAGTTTTATGTTTGTTTAAGGACATCTGATAACTGATATTTCCAACTCATTCAGCATTGTGTTACCCAGCGAGCTGAGAAAGCTAATGACCAACGGGACTGCAATATTGACCTCCCTCCCTTTGTTGACTTCCCCTTCAATGATTAATCCCTGGGCCTTGATTCTTGTGAAGCACAAGGGCACATTACTGGCTGATGCAGAGTGGCGCGGTTCCAGTGGCTTGATTACATGTTAAAGTAAAACAGAACATCACTTCGACCCACAGCACGAGTGGCCAGCTCTGGACTTCCCAGAGTCTACGTCCATTCAAGAGCAGGCTGGGCCAGTTTTTGACTTGACTGATGGCAGATCAACAGGACAGAGCAGTTACAAGGCAGGTGGAGGCCATTCAGCCCAGTGCGCAGTTGCTAGGCCTCCCACAGTCAATGTGGACCAGTCTGAAGGGAAACATAAATGAACTTATTGGATGATATTTCTCCAGTGGCTCTGACACAACCTTGCTTGGCCTACTCAGCAAGGAGATAAAGATTCAACACCGTCTCCATCGCTGCGTGGGTCTGGAGTCACGTGTAGGCGAGACCAGGTAATTGCAGCAGATTTCCTTCCAGAAAGGTGTGAGTGAGCCATTCAGACCATCGATGATGGTGTGATAGTCGCCATGATGGAGACTAGCTTTATCATTCCCATCTCATTCACGAAGAGACGCCTGTGTAACCCAGGCGGACTGTAGCAGTTCAAGAAGATGGCTCACCACTGGGGCCCTAGTTCACTTTAGTCTGAGTGACCCCCACTCTGCCCCCAGAACCTACACCCACTAGCCCAGAATCTTGAGCCTTCCTCCCACAAAGCACAATGATCCACATCCCTGACGATGGCACAGAGGCCAGCACCACCCTCCCCAACACAGAGCCTTGGGAGCCAGTTGTGAGACCCTGACATAAACCCTGCAATCCCACCACTTTGCTTTCTATTGCCACCTTCAGGAGACAGGCAGGAAAAACTGGTCCAGGGGTTCTTGTGATGCCATGGTATTGTCCCTGCCTCTGGAGCAAATGTTCCAGGTTCAAGGATATAGACCAGTCAGAAAGTTGGGCAAAGAAGTGGCCAAAGGAGCTTGACATGGGAAAGTGTGATGCGATGCATTTTGGGAGGTCAAATGTAACAGGAAAGCATCCAGTAAAGGGCAAGACACTTCGGTGTGCTGATATACAGAGGGATCTTTGGGTCCAAGTCCTTAGCTCCCTGAAAGGGCCAACACAAGTGGATAAGGTGGTAAAGAGGGCATACGGCATGCATGCCTTCATTGATTGAGGCATTGATTATAAAAGTTTGCAAGTCAGGTTGCAAGTGCCTATGATGTTGATCAAACCACATTTGTGTGCACTTCTGTTTGCCGCACCATAGGAAACATGTGGAGGCTTTGGAGAGGGTGCCGAAGAGGTTCACGAATATGTTGCCTAGATTGGAGTATATTAATTATAAGGAGAGGTTGGATAAAGTTGGATTGTTTTTACTGTAGTGACGGATGTTGAGGGGCGACCTGATAGCAGTAAATAAAATTATGAGTGGAATGGATCGAGTGGGGAGTCAGTCTGTCTTTCCCGGGGGTTAAATGTTAATACTTGGGGTTGTAATTTTAAGATGTGAGGAGGAAAGTTTAAAGGAAATGTGCGAGGATATGTTTTACACAGAGGGTGGGAGGTGCCTGGGCTGGTGGTAGAAGCAGATTTGATACCAACATTGAAGAGGCATTAAGAGATGCACACGAACAGGCAGGGAATAAAGGGAAATGGACCATGTGCAGGCAGATAGGTTCAACTTAAACCTGCATTACAGACGGCACAGACATGGTGGATCGAAGGTCCTGTTGCTGTGTTCAATGATCAAATCCCAAAACCGGCAGAGAGCCGAGCCACAATATATGTGGTTTTAGTAGGAATCTGGGAAGGAGGGTTCCCCACCAGAGGCTGTTCAGCTTGCTAGCTGGCGACCTTGTGGTGAAGTAGCAGTGTCATTACTACTGCTGGACCAGGAGCTCATGAGTTCAAGTCCCATCTGTGCTCAAAGTGTGTTTGTCAATGCCTGACCAGGTTGGTATTTTAAAAATACCCACATCCCATGAAAGAATTTAAATCAATGGAAAACTGGTTTTACAGCACAGCTACCACCCCTGTTCGCTGGGTTGAAGCACGAAATCAGTTAGAACATCCTTCCTGTTCCTACCTTGGGAATATGACTGCGAGGCATGAATGCACTTTGGGTGGAGAAACCAAGTTGATAGACATGCCTGAGATTTTTCATCCCATCCCATTGTGAGCAGAATAGCAGAAACAGCCATTGGGCCCAAAGGATCGGCGATGACTCTTTTCTCTAATTGCGCAACAATGTGCCACTTCCTCGACCCTTACTCTCCAGAGACCCACCCCACCTCTCTTTCCCTGCCTTAAAAAAGTCAACTTGTCCTTTCAAAAATGCAATGGCCTTTTCCTAAGTTGCGCCCTGTGCGAACACATTTTAAATCCCGACAACTTGCTCAACCCCATCACCTCAGGCTCCAATGTGGTCTACACATTGCGGAAGCAGGCCATTCAAACAGACTGGGTGCATCCTGGAATTGAGGTGGAGCTAGATTCACCCATAGTCCCACACTGGAGACGGGGAATAAATGCTGGTCCAGGCAACGACATCCACATTCCATGAAGGAATTAAGATAAACAGTCTTGCTGATCCAGAAACTGTCAAGGGGTTCAGGTACATTGTTCCTTGAAAGTGATTCCACAGACAGTCTTTGTGGTTAAAAAGGCTTTGGCTTGCTTGCCATCATTGCTCATACCATGAGTTGCGACATCACGTATAGGATGTTGGTGAGGCCTATCATGGAGTACGGTCTGCAGTTCTGGTCACCCAGCTATAGCAACGGTATACTACTTTAGAAAGGGGTGCAGAAAAGATCTACAAGACCATTCCTGGACTGGTGGTTTTGAGTTCTTAGGAGACGCTGAATAGGCTGGGACTATTTTCCCTGCAGTGTAGGAGGCTGATGGGTGACCTGAAAGAGGTGTATAAAATCATGAGGGGCATAAATAAAATGATTAGCAAAGGTCTTTTCCACATATTGGGGGGTTTCAAAACGAGAGATCGTCGGTTTAAGTTGAGAAGGGAGAAACTTAAAAGGGACCTGAGAAACCTTCATCGATGGTCTGAATGGCTCACTCTACAGGGAAGGAAAACTGCTGTCATTACACAATCTGGCCTATCTATGACTGCAGACCCACCCAGCCATGGATGGTATCAAATCTTTACCTCCCCGCTGAGTAGGCCGAACAAAGTTGCATAAAATGGCTGGAGAAATGTCATCAGATAAATTCCTTTCCCCTTTGCCCTTCAGATGGGTCCACATTGACTTTGGGAGGTCTAGCAAAGACTCAGTGGGCTCCATCTGTTTTGTAACCGCCATGTTCTGTCGACCTGCCATTGACTAAGTCAAAAACTGGTCCAACCTGCTCTTGAAGGGACGTAGAATATGGAAAGTCCAGAGCTGGCCAATTGTGATGTGGGTTAAAGTGGCGTTCGGTCTTTTAACTCATAACCAAGCCACTGGAACCGCACCATTCTACTTCAGACAGTAAAGTGCCCTTGTGCACTGTCAAGAGATAAGGCCCAGGGATTACTCATTGAAGGGGAGGTCAACAAAGGGATGGAGGTCAATATTGCAGCCTCGTTGGTCAATGGTTTTCTCAGTAGTGGCCTCAGTTAGTGTTTCGCTGGTGAACGCAATATTGGACAGGGAGAGGTATCAGTCATCAGATATCCTTAAACAACAACAACCCCCCACTGCTCATGACCAACATTCCCCTTTGCTGCATGCCCATGACCTTCGGGTCAACTCCAGTCAATATTTTGAAAGTATGGGAAACCTGAAAAGCTTTCAGTCAAAGGATGGAGAGCTGGCAGCCAGAAGACTCTTAATTTCTGTTGCGTGGACAGAGACAAGAATTATTCTTTCTTTCTCCTCCTTGATCTTTTAATCAACCACAATTGTTGACTTCTCCAGCTCATGCACTGACCGGTGATGGACCACCTTCTTTTCTGAAAATGTTGCCCCTCAGGTCCCTTTTAAATTTTTTTCCTCTC
This sequence comes from Rhincodon typus, assembly GCF_021869965.1. Taxonomy (NCBI): domain Eukaryota; kingdom Metazoa; phylum Chordata; class Chondrichthyes; order Orectolobiformes; family Rhincodontidae; genus Rhincodon; species Rhincodon typus. Next base: position 5,353 of record NW_025969841.1, on the reverse strand, counting down.
ACCTTCAAATCATGACCTCAAGTTTTGCACTCCCCGGGGAAAAGTCATTTGCTCTTTGCTCTTTAATTTATGCATGCCCCTTGTGAATTTACAACCTCTATAAGGTCACCCCTCAATATCTTGTGCTCCAAAGGTAAAACTTCCAGCCATCCAGCCTCTCCTTATAGCTCAAACCATCCAGTCCTGGTAAAATTGCTGTAAATTCTTTATGCGCCCTCTCTAGTTGAATAATATCCTTCCTATAGGAGGGTGACTAGAACTGGACATACTGGTCCTGAAATGTACTCACCCATGTCCTGTACAACCTCAACATGACTTACCATTTCCTTTACTCAATGGTCTGAGCAATGAAGCCAAGCGCGCCAAATGCCACTTTAACCGTTTTATAGCAGCATTGCAAAGGGAGCTCAGAGATGTATTTGAATGAGAGGAAGTTGACGGGTCAATGAGACCATTTCTTTCACAAGGAGCCAGTACTGCCACAATGGGCCGAAGAGCCTCTTTCTGATTGGACAATTCCTTGTGACTGTGCAAAGACAGATTAGGATTGTGTTACTGTCCACCTTAAACCCTTACAGAAATCCTAGACACATAGAAAATAGCGGCAGGTGGAGGCCATTCCACATTTAATATGATCATTGCTGATCATCCAACACAGTCCCCTATCATTCAGGCTATCTCCCCCACACCCTTTGATCACTTTATCCCCAGAAACTATATACAAGTCCATCTTCAAACATTCAATGTTCTGGACTCAGCTGTTTTCTGTGGCAGAGAATTCCAAAAAGCTCTCCACTCTCTGCGCGAAGCCATTTCTCCTTATCTCAGTCCGAATTTGTCTACTATGTATTTTCTGACTGTGACCCCATGGTTCTGGATTACTTCGTCATCAAGATCATTGCTCCTGTGTTTATTTTTTTGGAATTTTATCAGTTTCTATAAGATCCTCTTCCCTCAATCTTTTAAAATCAACTAATGTAATCCTACCTGATCCAGTCTCCCTTCAGACATCAGTCCTGCCATCCCAGGAATCAGTCTGGTAATCCACTGTTGCACTCTCTCTGAATGTGTGTGTGGGGAAGGGAGTTGGGGGGAGTGGGGCTAGCCATTCCAATATCCGTCTTCCCCTGACTATTTTCCCAAACATTGCCAATTCCCGACTATCTTCCCGACACTGAATTGTCCAATGTGCCTCTGTACTGTGGATTCAGGAATTCAGACAAAACTCTTGACGCAAAACTGAGAGGTGCACTCAGAACACTTCGCCACAAAAGGTCAAGGAGCGAGACGGAGGGCAGGTAAATGTTTACAGCGTTTCATTCCTTTATTTGTCATTCAAAGCACAAAAGAGAAGCATCAAGCTCTGGTTAAGGACGGACTGAGCTATTGTTCGAGTTGCTCATGGATCCTTGGAGGGTTTTCCCATTGGAAATGGGCGTACCTGCGACATATCTACTCAATCCATGTGACCTTCATTATACCTCACCCTCCTGGCAGCCTCTGGGTCCATTCATTCTGGATCCAGTCTGAGGAGACTGGCTTCCCTGGGATTCAGGATCGGTTTGGTCCAACTGAACGGAGCCCAAGTGTTGGGGGAGATGGAATACTTCCTACTTGCCTGGATGGGTGCAGGTCCAATAACACTCAAGAAGCTTGACATCATACATAGCAGCCCGTTTGATTGGCACCACATCCACAAACAACCAGTCTGTCCACCAGCAGCATTCAGTAGCATCAATGGGTACTATCTACAAGATGCGCGACAGCAACTTACCAAGGCCCCCTGAACTCACAAACCCACAACCTGTACCATCCTGAAGGACAAGGGCAGCAGATACATGGTGGAGGTGGTGGGTGGAAGAAGTTAACAATGGGACTCAAGGTGAAAGGAAGCAGGCCAGACCCTGAGGATGGAAGGAGGGAGGGAAGGGGGTGATGGAAGAGTGTTATTGGGAGAGAACAGGAGGTGAGCTGGATAATGTTGAAAGGGTTTTGGGGAGGGGGAAGGTGGGACATTCACAGAATGGTTGACATCTTCTGTTGGTGATATTTGGGCTTGTAAAGCCCCACCTTCTTCAGGAATGGAGATAAAATAAGAGGAGCCTGGAAGAGGTCCATGAGGGCATGATCTGACATGAGAGTTGGGGTGGGGGGTAGTCTATATCCACTTTGCCATTGAATGATGGCACTGTGCCCACAACTGCCCCACCTCACTTCACAACCGATTTTGCTCCTACCTTTTCTTTGTTTGCCTCCTTCCGGAGGGTAGATGTAAAATTCCAAACCGAAAGGGGGCTAGGAGAAGATCCCAGACAATTACCCCCTCCCTCCCACATGGTGCATTCTGGAAATCTATTCGTGATTCAGTACCACCTCCCCAACCCCATTTCCCCCACACAATGCCCATTCCCCTCTTCCCGAACTCCACCATCGATTGTTCAGCCTCAATGAGTAGTTGGAATTAGATCGGAATTATGGAATTTTCCAGGCACTCTTTCTCGTCTAGAGCAGGTAAGGCGTGGGATCAGACTTGTCACACATCTGGATGTGGACATGGGAGATTATCCCTGGGTAAACATCTTGAAGATTCAGCAACGTCCCTAACACCTGGCCCTTTGAGATTGGTCCCGAATAACGATCAGGCGCGACATAGAAAATCTTCACACAGTAACCTGGAGTCAAAGAGATGTGCAGATATTACCCAAGAGGATTCTTATGGGCCTTGACAAAGTCTCAGAGAATGCTGAGAGAATTGAATTTGGAGTATCATGAGCAGATTTGGGGCCTTTATCTAAGGAAGGGTGTTCTGGCCTTGGAGAGGTTCCAGAAGTGGTTCACAAGAATGATCCCGGGAATTAAACACTTGTCGTATGAGGAGCGATGGAGGACTCTGGGTGTGTGTTCAGTGGAGTTGAAAAGGATGAAGGGGAATCTACTGAAACCGACAGAATAGAACAAAGAAGAACACTGCAGCACAGGAACAGGCCTTTCGGCCCTCCGAGCCTGCGCCGTCACATTTTGCCCTTCCATACCAAAACTGACTTCACTTAAAGAACCTGTATGCATATTCCCTTCCAATTCATGTATTCGTCCAGGTGCTTCTTAAATGTTGCTATTGTGTCTGCTTCCACCAGCTCCTCTGGCAGCGCATTCCAGGCACACACCACCCTTTGTGTGAAACACATGCCTCACACATCCCTTTCAAACTCCACCCTCTCACACCTGGAACCTGTGTCCCCTAATAATTGACCCCTCCACCCCTGGCAAGAGCCTCATAATTTCCATTTTATCCACTGCATTCACAGTCTTATAAACTTCCATCAGGTCACTATTCAACCTCCTGCATTCCAGTGAAAACAAACCCTTTCTGTCTAATCTTTCTTCACAGCTAAAATGCCTCATACGAGGCAACATCCTGATAAACCTTTTCTGTACGCTCTCCAAATCATCTGAATACTGAGAGGCTTGGATAGAGGGGACGTGGAGAAGATAGTTCCACCAGTAGGAGAGACTAGGACCCAAGGGCACAGCCTCAGAATGAAGGGACGACCGTTAAGAACTGAGATGAGGAGGAATTTCTTCAGCCAATGGGTGGTGAATCTGTGGAACTCATTGCTGCAAAAGGCTGTGGAGGCCAAGTCATTGAGTGTTTTTAAGACAGAGGTAGACAGGCTTTTGACTACTGAGTGGGATCAAGGGTTACAGGGAGAAGGCAGGAAATCAGAGTTAAGAACCCAATGATCGAGTGGTGGAGCAGACTCGATGGGCCGAATGTCCTTATTTTGCTCCTGTAGCTTATGGTCTTCTAGGATGTTTCCACTCATGGGATAGTCCAGTACCAAAGGGCACAGGCTCCGAATAAAAGGGTGCCAATTTTAAACTCGGATGAGGAGGAATTTCTTCTTTGGAATTCTTCGTACCAGAGAGTGTGGGGGCAGAGTCTTTGTGTATATTTAAGGATGAGATAGATAGATACGTGATCAATCAGGGAGTCAAAGTTTATTGCGAAAGGTCAGGAAACTATGTGAGTGTGAATGTGTGTGTGTGTGTTTGTGTGTGTTTGGGTGTGTGTGTGGGTGTGTGTGTATGTGTGTGCGTGATTGTGTTTGAGTGTGAGTGTGTGTTTGTGTGTGTGTGTGAGTGGGAGTGTGTGTGTGTCAGTGTGTGTGTATGCGTGTGTGTGTGTGTGTGTTTAGAGTGCCTGCTGTATCTCAGCAGTAATGGACTGGACTGTCAGAGAATCTCTGGTCAAGCTGAAGTTTTGCTTTAAAATACGCTCAGTGAATAAATTTGACAATGCAAACTATTTATGAGCTGAATGTAGGAATGTCATAGAATTGCGTTGTGTCTACAATTGATGAAAGAAATAAAAATGGTAAACAGAAAGCTCATAATAAGGCTGAGGTCAGAGTGTATCAAGACTGTAATTGCTTTTGAGCTATTAAGAGAAGGTTCACTGGTTTAATTGCAGAGATGAGGGCTTTGTCTGATGGAGAGAGAGTGCATAGTTTACGTCTAAACTGTCTGGAGTTTGGAAGAATAAGAGGAGATCTCATTGAGGCATGTTAGACGCTAAAGGGGATTGACAAAAAGACGTAGAGAGGATGTTTCCTCATGTGGGGAAATCTAGTTCGGGAGGTCTCAGTTTTGGAGTAAGGGACGGCAGATTTAAAAAGGAACAGAAATGGGGAGGGCACTTTGTGAGACACAGTCCTCTCCCACTCCTCATCTCCGTCTGTGTCTCACCTGATCCCTGCAACAACACTCCATTGTCAATCTCATTGCCGTTGCCATAAGGATTGGCCCGTCCTATCAGCCTCCCAGTGAATGGAGCGTAGATCGTTGAGCCATCATTGCAGATCACGTCAGCTCCCGAGTGCTCGCGGTTGCCTCTGGACACAACTGAACACAATTAGACATCTCCCCCACTCTCGCCCAGGTAGCTGTACTCATGTTCACTGAATGGAACTTGTCGGATCCTGAGAGGCCTGGACAGAGTGGACGCTGGTAAGATGTTACCATCAGTAGGAGAGATTAAGACCTGAGAGCACAGCTTCAGAGTGAAGGGACAAACGATTTAGAACTGAGATGAGGAGGAATTTCTTCAGCCAGAGGGTGATGAATCTGTGAAATTCATTGCTGCAGAGGGTTATGGAGGTCAAGTCATTGAGTGTCTTTAAGACAGACATGGATAGTTACTTGATTGGTAAAGGAAACGAGGATTAGAGGGAGAAGGTAGAAAAATAGGTTTGAGAAACATTTAAGTCAGGAATGAATGGTGGAGCAGACTCAATGGGCCAAATGGTCTAATTCTGCTACTATATGTTATGGTCACTCAGACTGAATCTTTGGA
>NW_025969840.1:0-13629 GCF_021869965.1 Rhincodon typus | reverse complement strand
AGCCCCTACACCACTCCCTATCTCTGTTACCACCTCCAGCCCCTACAACACTCCCTACATCTGTCATGTCATCCATCCTCTACACCCCTCCCTATCTCTGTAACCTCTTCCAGCTCCCTACTGTCCTCCCTATTTCTCTAACCTCCGGCAGACTCTACACCCCGCCCTCTGTAAACCCCTCCAGCCCCAACACCCCTCCCTATCTCTGTAACCCCATCTGGCCCCTACACACCTCTCTATCTCTGTCACCCCCTCCAGCTGCTACACACCTCCCGATCTCTGTAACTCCCTGCAGCCCCTGCACCACTCCCTATTTCGGTAACCCACTCCAGCCTCCATCCTCCATCCTCACACACCATTTCTTGTTGAAGCTGGGTTTAGAATGTGTCACTGATGGGAACACAAACGTTTACCTGGGTGCTCCATATGCTCCACTGCCGTAGCTATCTGTCCCCCTCACTCTGTTTGTTGGATTAGTGGGTCCCACAGTTTACCCCAGCGACCAACTGCAACTGTGGGACAGAGCAATTACCACAAATTGACTGTCACGACTGCACAATATAAAGCAATCACTTTTAATTCCTTGTGCTGTGCGTGCAGGTGTGGGAGTGGATATCAAGGGAGATGAAAGTGTGTCGGATGAGAACAGGAGAGTAGGATTGGACTGGGTGGTATTTTAATGGGTGCAGGGAGTGAGGGGGAAAGTCAGGTCAGACTGGGTGGGATTTTAATGGGTGCAGGGAGTGAGGGGGAATGTGGGATCAGACTAGGAGGGATTTTACTGGGGGAGTGATGGGGAGAGTGGGATCAGACTGGGTGGGATTTTAGTGGGTGCAGGGAATGACAAGGAGTGTGGGATCAGACTGCGTGTTATATTAAAGGTTGTGGAGCCAGCAGATGCACTCCATATTTCCTTGTGCCTGGATCAGGTGCACTGTGTCTACATTAAAGGGGTTTAGGTCATATGGACCATCAGTAACAGCCACACTCTCCTCCATCTGTCTGTGGCCCTTCAGAATTCTGCTCAGAGACAGATTTGAGTCATACAACATCTGTTCAGAGAATTGCAGTCAGCAGGATGAGATGATTCCATCTGAAGTACCACCATCATCGCAAGCTCAGGCCTCGTAAAGAGCTCTGGTACTTTTAAGGAGACTTTATTTTTGTCTGGAACATGGGCACCTATTTGTGCACAGCAAGCTCCCACAGCAGTGTAAATTATTCTTGTGTGCTTGATGTTGATTGAAGCAAAGGTGAACAGCCAGAATAAGGAGGAGTAATTCCTGTTATTCGCTTGATGTTTACACTTTAAATCCTGGAATAGGACCGAAGCTCAGGGCGTTGTGATTCAGCAAATAACACGCTGAGATTCTGGAACAATCCACGGATGGTATTGGGAGAAGGAGGCTGAAGTTACTCAGGGACAAACCCTGTTAAATAACACCCTCAGCAGGAAATGGAAATCCCCTCTTTCAATTCCTGCATGTTCGAACATCCCAAACTTTGGCCTGTTCCTGTGAACATTTTGAATAGATCGCTCTATTCACTGTGATGTGAATACAGGAGGTAAGGTTTGTAAGTTTGCAGGTGACACTAAAATTAGAGGTGTTGTGGACAGCCAAAAAGCTTACCACAGAGTACAGCGGGACCTCGATCAGATGGGCCAATGGGCTGAGGAGTGGCAGATGGAGTATAATTTCGAAAAATGTGAGATGTTGCATTTTGGTCAGGCAAACCAGGGCAGGACTGAAACAAGTAATGGGAATGTCATGGGGAGTGTTGCCAAACAAAGAGACCTTGGAGTGCAGCTTCATAGTTTCTTGAAAGTGGTGTCGCAGGTAGACAGGATAGTGAAGATGGTGTTTGGTACATTTGCCATTATTGATGAGTGCATTGAGTGTAGGAGTTGGGAGGTCATGTTGCGGCTATACAGCATTTGGTTAGGCCACTTTTGGAATACAGCATTCTATTCTGGTCTCCCTGCTGTAGGAGGGATGTTGTGAAACATGAAAGGGTTCAGAAAAAAATTACGAGGATGTGGTCAGGGTTGGAGGACTTGAGCTCTCGGGAGATGTTGAATAAGCTCGGGCCATTTTCCCAGGAGGGTTGGAGGCTGAGGGGTGAAGGTGAATAGCCAAGGTCTTTTTTCCAGCGTGGGACAGTTCAGAACTCGAGGGCTTAATTTTGAGTTGAGATGGAAAGATATAAAATGGACCAGAGGGGCATCTTTTCACACAGAGGTTGGTGTGTGTATAGAACGAGCTGCCAGAGGAAGTGGTAGAGGCTGTTACAACATTTAAAAGGCATTTGGATGGGTTCATGAATAGGTAGGGTTTGGAGGGAAATGCTGGCAAACAGGATCAAAATAATTTAGGGCAACCGCTCGGCATGGACGAGTTGGACCAAAGTATCTGCTTCCGTGCTGCACTTCTCTATGGCTCTATGCTGATCATTTCTACTGTATCTCTTCCGCCAGATACAGCATAAAGTGACTCACCCTGAGAGAAGAGAAACAGGAAGATAAGTCCCTTCAGCATGTTGATATTGGAATATATGGGGAGAGAGATTCAATCATGATGTGATCAGATGTGTACTCTAATCATCAGCTCCAACATTTATCCATACTCAGAACAGCTCAATCGAGTTGGCTTTGGGGTTAGAATTAACCCAGAGAGAAAGGATTCAAGTACAGGAGCAAGGACGCCTTGTTGCAATTGTCCAGGGCATTGGTGGGACCACACCTGGAGTATTGTGAGCAGTTTCGGTCTCCCTCGCTGAGGAAGGATGTTCTGGCTACAGAGGGAGTTCTGCGGTGGATTACCAGACTGAACCCTAGGATGGTAGGACTGATGTATGAAGACAGACTGGATCAGTTAGGATTATATCCACTTCATAGAAGAATGAGGGAGTGAGATCTTACAGAAACCAATAAAATTTCTGAAGAACAAACACAGGAGCTGTGTTCCCAATGATCAGGGAGTCTGGAAACAAGGATCACAGTTTAAGGATACAACGAGAGAAGTGAGGAGAAACGGCTTCACCCAGAGAGGGGGAGTCTGTGGAATTCCCTGCCACAGAAAGCAGCTGAGGCCGAAATATTGAATGTTTCAAGAGCGAGTTGGGTATCGTTTCTGTGACTAAAGGAAACAAAGGGTGTAGGGGAGATAGCCTGAACAACAGGGGACTGTGTCGTATGATCAGCGATGATCATACTAATGGCAGAATGGTCTCCTCCTGCTCCTATTTTCTACATGTATAGGATTCCTGTGAGGAGTTAAAGGAGACCAGAACACAATTCCAATCTGTCTTTGCACTGTCACAAGGAATTGTCCAATCAGAAGGAGGCTCTTTGGCCCATCATGACCGTACTGACTCCTTGTGAAAGAGTTGGTCTCATTTCCCCTTCAACTTCCTCTCATTCTAATATATCTCCGAGTTTAATTTGGAAAACTGCTACTCAATGGTCAAAGTGGCATTTGGCACACTTGGCTTCATTGCTCAGACTATTGAGTAAAGGAAATGGTAAGTCATGTTGAGGTTGTACTGGCCATGGGTGAAGCTACTTGTGGTGCACTGTGTCCAGTACTGGTCACCCTGTTATAGAAAGGATATTATTAAATTGGAGAGGGTGCAGAAAACATTGACAAGGATGTTACTGGGACCCGAGGTTTGAATGATCTGGAGAAGCTGGACAGGCTGGGAATTTTTTCATTAGAGCATAAGTTGTTGAGGGGTGACCTAATCAAGGTTTGTAAAATCATGAGGGACATAGATGAAGTGAATAGCAATTTTCTTTTCCACGGTGTAGGGGAGTTCAAAACTAGAGGCCAGAATTTGAAGGTGACAGGAGAAAGGTTTAAAAGGGACTTGAGGGGCAACATTCTTGCACAGAGAGTGGTCCCTCACCGATCAATTCACTGAGGCTGGAGGAGTCACCAATCGTGGTTGATCAAGAGTTCAAGGAGAAGGGGGAAAGAATTAATACCTGCCTCTGTCAATGCATTGGGAGTTCGGAGTCTTCCACCTGCCAGCTCTCCGTCCTTTGAACGATTATCAGGTCTTCATCACGTTAAGAACATTGACTGGAGTTGACCCAAAGGTCATGGACTAATGGGCAAAGGGAAATGTTGATCATGAGCAGGGAGTTTTATGTTTGTTTAAGGACATCTGATAACTGATATTTCCAACTCATTCAGCATTGTGTTACCCAGCGAGCTGAGAAAGCTAATGACCAACGGGACTGCAATATTGACCTCCCTCCCTTTGTTGACTTCCCCTTCAATGATTAATCCCTGGGCCTTGATTCTTGTGAAGCACAAGGGCACATTACTGGCTGATGCAGAGTGGCGCGGTTCCAGTGGCTTGATTACATGTTAAAGTAAAACAGAACATCACTTCGACCCACAGCACGAGTGGCCAGCTCTGGACTTCCCAGAGTCTACGTCCATTCAAGAGCAGGCTGGGCCAGTTTTTGACTTGACTGATGGCAGATCAACAGGACAGAGCAGTTACAAGGCAGGTGGAGGCCATTCAGCCCAGTGCGCAGTTGCTAGGCCTCCCACAGTCAATGTGGACCAGTCTGAAGGGAAACATAAATGAACTTATTGGATGATATTTCTCCAGTGGCTCTGACACAACCTTGCTTGGCCTACTCAGCAAGGAGATAAAGATTCAACACCGTCTCCATCGCTGCGTGGGTCTGGAGTCACGTGTAGGCGAGACCAGGTAATTGCAGCAGATTTCCTTCCAGAAAGGTGTGAGTGAGCCATTCAGACCATCGATGATGGTGTGATAGTCGCCATGATGGAGACTAGCTTTATCATTCCCATCTCATTCACGAAGAGACGCCTGTGTAACCCAGGCGGACTGTAGCAGTTCAAGAAGATGGCTCACCACTGGGGCCCTAGTTCACTTTAGTCTGAGTGACCCCCACTCTGCCCCCAGAACCTACACCCACTAGCCCAGAATCTTGAGCCTTCCTCCCACAAAGCACAATGATCCACATCCCTGACGATGGCACAGAGGCCAGCACCACCCTCCCCAACACAGAGCCTTGGGAGCCAGTTGTGAGACCCTGACATAAACCCTGCAATCCCACCACTTTGCTTTCTATTGCCACCTTCAGGAGACAGGCAGGAAAAACTGGTCCAGGGGTTCTTGTGATGCCATGGTATTGTCCCTGCCTCTGGAGCAAATGTTCCAGGTTCAAGGATATAGACCAGTCAGAAAGTTGGGCAAAGAAGTGGCCAAAGGAGCTTGACATGGGAAAGTGTGATGCGATGCATTTTGGGAGGTCAAATGTAACAGGAAAGCATCCAGTAAAGGGCAAGACACTTCGGTGTGCTGATATACAGAGGGATCTTTGGGTCCAAGTCCTTAGCTCCCTGAAAGGGCCAACACAAGTGGATAAGGTGGTAAAGAGGGCATACGGCATGCATGCCTTCATTGATTGAGGCATTGATTATAAAAGTTTGCAAGTCAGGTTGCAAGTGCCTATGATGTTGATCAAACCACATTTGTGTGCACTTCTGTTTGCCGCACCATAGGAAACATGTGGAGGCTTTGGAGAGGGTGCCGAAGAGGTTCACGAATATGTTGCCTAGATTGGAGTATATTAATTATAAGGAGAGGTTGGATAAAGTTGGATTGTTTTTACTGTAGTGACGGATGTTGAGGGGCGACCTGATAGCAGTAAATAAAATTATGAGTGGAATGGATCGAGTGGGGAGTCAGTCTGTCTTTCCCGGGGGTTAAATGTTAATACTTGGGGTTGTAATTTTAAGATGTGAGGAGGAAAGTTTAAAGGAAATGTGCGAGGATATGTTTTACACAGAGGGTAGGAGGTGCCTGGGCTGGTGGTAGAAGCAGATTTGATACCAACATTGAAGAGGCATTAAGAGATGCACACGAACAGGCAGGGAATAAAGGGAAATGGACCATGTGCAGGCAGATAGGTTCAACTTAAACCTGCATTACAGACGGCACAGACATGGTGGATCGAAGGTCCTGTTGCTGTGTTCAATGATCAAATCCCAAAACCGGCAGAGAGCCGAGCCACAATATATGTGGTTTTAGTAGGAATCTGGGAAGGAGGGTTCCCCACCAGAGGCTGTTCAGCTTGCTAGCTGGTGACCTTGTGGTGAAGTAGCAGTGTCATTACTACTGCTGGACCAGGAGCTCATGAGTTCAAGTCCCATCTGTGCTCAAAGTGTGTTTGTCAATGCCTGACCAGGTTGGTATTTTAAAAATACCCACATCCCATGAAAGAATTTAAATCAATGGAAAACTGGTTTTACAGCACAGCTACCACCCCTGTTCGCTGGGTTGAAGCACGAAATCAGTTAGAACATCCTTCCTGTTCCTACCTTGGGAATATGACTGCGAGGCATGAATGCACTTTGGGTGGAGAAACCAAGTTGATAGACATGCCTGAGATTTTTCATCCCATCCCATTGTGAGCAGAATAGCAGAAACAGCCATTGGGCCCAAAGGATCGGCGATGACTCTTTTCTCTAATTGCGCAACAATGTGCCACTTCCTCGACCCTTACTCTCCAGAGACCCACCCCACCTCTCTTTCCCTGCCTTAAAAAAGTCAACTTGTCCTTTCAAAAATGCAATGGCCTTTTCCTAAGTTGCGCCCTGTGCGAACACATTTTAAATCCCGACAACTTGCTCAACCCCATCACCTCAGGCTCCAAAGTGGTCTACACATTGCGGAAGCAGGCCATTCAAACAGACTGGGTGCATCCTGGAATTGAGGTGGAGCTAGATTCACCCATAGTCCCACACTGGAGACGGGGAATAAATGCTGGTCCAGGCAACGACATCCACATTCCATGAAGGAATTAAGATAAACAGTCTTGCTGATCCAGAAACTGTCAAGGGGTTCAGGTACATTGTTCCTTGAAAGTGATTCCACAGACAGTCTTTGTGGTTAAAAAGGCTTTGGCTTGCTTGCCATCATTGCTCATACCATGAGTTGCGACATCACGTATAGGATGTTGGTGAGGCCTATCATGGAGTACGGTCTGCAGTTCTGGTCACCCAGCTATAGCAACGGTATACTACTTTAGAAAGGGGTGCAGAAAAGATCTACAAGACCATTCCTGGACTGGTGGTTTTGAGTTCTTAGGAGACGCTGAATAGGCTGGGACTATTTTCCCTGCAGTGTAGGAGGCTGATGGGTGACCTGAAAGAGGTGTATAAAATCATGAGGGGCATAAATAAAATGATTAGCAAAGGTCTTTTCCACATATTGGGGGGTTTCAAAACGAGAGATCGTCGGTTTAAGTTGAGAAGGGAGAAACTTAAAAGGGACCTGAGAAACCTTCATCGATGGTCTGAATGGCTCACTCTACAGGGAAGGAAAACTGCTGTCATTACACAATCTGGCCTATCTATGACTGCAGACCCACCCAGCCATGGATGGTATCAAATCTTTACCTCCCCGCTGAGTAGGCCGAACAAAGTTGCATAAAATGGCTGGAGAAATGTCATCAGATAAATTCCTTTCCCCTTTGCCCTTCAGATGGGTCCACATTGACTTTGGGAGGTCTAGCAAAGACTCAGTGGGCTCCATCTGTTTTGTAACCGCCATGTTCTGTCGACCTGCCATTGACTAAGTCAAAAACTGGTCCAACCTGCTCTTGAAGGGACGTAGAATATGGAAAGTCCAGAGCTGGCCAATTGTGATGTGGGTTAAAGTGGCGTTCGGTCTTTTAACTCATAACCAAGCCACTGGAACCGCACCATTCTACTTCAGACAGTAAAGTGCCCTTGTGCACTGTCAAGAGATAAGGCCCAGGGATTACTCATTGAAGGGGAGGTCAACAAAGGGATGGAGGTCAATATTGCAGCCTCGTTGGTCAATGGTTTTCTCAGTAGTGGCCTCAGTTAGTGTTTCGCTGGTGAACGCAATATTGGACAGGGAGAGGTATCAGTCATCAGATATCCTTAAACAACAACAACCCCCCACTGCTCATGACCAACATTCCCCTTTGCTGCATGCCCATGACCTTCGGGTCAACTCCAGTCAATATTTTGAAAGTATGGGAAACCTGAAAAGCTTTCAGTCAAAGGATGGAGAGCTGGCAGCCAGAAGACTCTTAATTTCTGTTGCGTGGACAGAGACAAGAATTATTCTTTCTTTCTCCTCCTTGATCTTTTAATCAACCACAATTGTTGACTTCTCCAGCTCATGCACTGACCGGTGATGGACCACCTTCTTTTCTGAAAATGTTGCCCCTCAGGTCCCTTTTAAATTTTTTTCCTCTCACCTTCAAATCATGACCTCAAGTTTTGCACTCCCCGGGGAAAAGTCATTTGCTCTTTGCTCTTTAATTTATGCATGCCCCTTGTGAATTTACAACCTCTATAAGGTCACCCCTCAATATCTTGTGCTCCAAAGGTAAAACTTCCAGCCATCCAGCCTCTCCTTATAGCTCAAACCATCCAGTCCTGGTAAAATTGCTGTAAATTCTTTATGCGCCCTCTCTAGTTGAATAATATCCTTCCTATAGGAGGGTGACTAGAACTGGACATACTGGTCCTGAAATGTACTCACCCATGTCCTGTACAACCTCAACATGACTTACCATTTCCTTTACTCAATGGTCTGAGCAATGAAGCCAAGCGCGCCAAATGCCACTTTAACCGTTTTATAGCAGCATTGCAAAGGGAGCTCAGAGATGTATTTGAATGAGAGGAAGTTGACGGGTCAATGAGACCATTTCTTTCACAAGGAGCCAGTACTGCCACAATGGGCCGAAGAGCCTCTTTCTGATTGGACAATTCCTTGTGACTGTGCAAAGACAGATTAGGATTGTGTTACTGTCCACCTTAAACCCTTACAGAAATCCTAGACACATAGAAAATAGCGGCAGGTGGAGGCCATTCCACATTTAATATGATCATTGCTGATCATCCAACACAGTCCCCTATCATTCAGGCTATCTCCCCCACACCCTTTGATCACTTTATCCCCAGAAACTATATACAAGTCCATCTTCAAACATTCAATGTTCTGGACTCAGCTGTTTTCTGTGGCAGAGAATTCCAAAAAGCTCTCCACTCTCTGCGCGAAGCCATTTCTCCTTATCTCAGTCCGAATTTGTCTACTATGTATTTTCTGACTGTGACCCCATGGTTCTGGATTACTTCGTCATCAAGATCATTGCTCCTGTGTTTATTTTTTTGGAATTTTATCAGTTTCTATAAGATCCTCTTCCCTCAATCTTTTAAAATCAACTAATGTAATCCTACCTGATCCAGTCTCCCTTCAGACATCAGTCCTGCCATCCCAGGAATCAGTCTGGTAATCCACTGTTGCACTCTCTCTGAATGTGTGTGTGGGGAAGGGAGTTGGGGGGAGTGGGGCTAGCCATTCCAATATCCGTCTTCCCCTGACTATTTTCCCAAACATTGCCAATTCCCGACTATCTTCCCGACACTGAATTGTCCAATGTGCCTCTGTACTGTGGATTCAGGAATTCAGACAAAACTCTTGACGCAAAACTGAGAGGTGCACTCAGAACACTTCGCCACAAAAGGTCAAGGAGCGAGACGGAGGGCAGGTAAATGTTTACAGCGTTTCATTCCTTTATTTGTCATTCAAAGCACAAAAGAGAAGCATCAAGCTCTGGTTAAGGACGGACTGAGCTATTGTTCGAGTTGCTCATGGATCCTTGGAGGGTTTTCCCATTGGAAATGGGCGTACCTGCGACATATCTACTCAATCCATGTGACCTTCATTATACCTCACCCTCCTGGCAGCCTCTGGGTCCATTCATTCTGGATCCAGTCTGAGGAGACTGGCTTCCCTGGGATTCAGGATCGGTTTGGTCCAACTGAACGGAGCCCAAGTGTTGGGGGAGATGGAATACTTCCTACTTGCCTGGATGGGTGCAGGTCCAATAACACTCAAGAAGCTTGACATCATACATAGCAGCCCGTTTGATTGGCACCACATCCACAAACAACCAGTCTGTCCACCAGCAGCATTCAGTAGCATCAATGGGTACTATCTACAAGATGCGCGACAGCAACTTACCAAGGCCCCCTGAACTCACAAACCCACAACCTGTACCATCCTGAAGGACAAGGGCAGCAGATACATGGTGGAGGTGGTGGGTGGAAGAAGTTAACAATGGGACTCAAGGTGAAAGGAAGCAGGCCAGACCCTGAGGATGGAAGGAGGGAGGGAAGGGGGTGATGGAAGAGTGTTATTGGGAGAGAACAGGAGGTGAGCTGGATAATGTTGAAAGGGTTTTGGGGAGGGGGAAGGTGGGACATTCACAGAATGGTTGACATCTTCTGTTGGTGATATTTGGGCTTGTAAAGCCCCACCTTCTTCAGGAATGGAGATAAAATAAGAGGAGCCTGGAAGAGGTCCATGAGGGCATGATCTGACATGAGAGTTGGGGTGGGGGGTAGTCTATATCCACTTTGCCATTGAATGATGGCACTGTGCCCACAACTGCCCCACCTCACTTCACAACCGATTTTGCTCCTACCTTTTCTTTGTTTGCCTCCTTCCGGAGGGTAGATGTAAAATTCCAAACCGAAAGGGGGCTAGGAGAAGATCCCAGACAATTACCCCCTCCCTCCCACATGGTGCATTCTGGAAATCTATTCGTGATTCAGTACCACCTCCCCAACCCCATTTCCCCCACACAATGCCCATTCCCCTCTTCCCGAACTCCACCATCGATTGTTCAGCCTCAATGAGTAGTTGGAATTAGATCGGAATTATGGAATTTTCCAGGCACTCTTTCTCGTCTAGAGCAGGTAAGGCGTGGGATCAGACTTGTCACACATCTGGATGTGGACATGGGAGATTATCCCTGGGTAAACATCTTGAAGATTCAGCAACGTCCCTAACGCCTGGCCCTTTGAGATTGGTCCCGAATAACGATCAGGCGCGACATAGAAAATCTTCACACAGTAACCTGGAGTCAAAGAGATGTGCAGATATTACCCAAGAGGATTCTTATGGGCCTTGACAAAGTCTCAGAGAATGCTGAGAGAATTGAATTTGGAGTATCATGAGCAGATTTGGGGCCTTTATCTAAGGAAGGGTGTTCTGGCCTTGGAGAGGTTCCAGAAGTGGTTCACAAGAATGATCCCGGGAATTAAACACTTGTCGTATGAGGAGCGATGGAGGACTCTGGGTGTGTGTTCAGTGGAGTTGAAAAGGATGAAGGGGAATCTACTGAAACCGACAGAATAGAACAAAGAAGAACACTGCAGCACAGGAACAGGCCTTTCGGCCCTCCGAGCCTGCGCCGTCACATTTTGCCCTTCCATACCAAAACTGACTTCACTTAAAGAACCTGTATGCATATTCCCTTCCAATTCATGTATTCGTCCAGGTGCTTCTTAAATGTTGCTATTGTGTCTGCTTCCACCAGCTCCTCTGGCAGCGCATTCCAGGCACACACCACCCTTTGTGTGAAACACATGCCTCACACATCCCTTTCAAACTCCACCCTCTCACACCTGGAACCTGTGTCCCCTAATAATTGACCCCTCCACCCCTGGCAAGAGCCTCATAATTTCCATTTTATCCACTGCATTCACAGTCTTATAAACTTCCATCAGGTCACTATTCAACCTCCTGCATTCCAGTGAAAACAAACCCTTTCTGTCTAATCTTTCTTCACAGCTAAAATGCCTCATACGAGGCAACATCCTGATAAACCTTTTCTGTACGCTCTCCAAATCATCTGAATACTGAGAGGCTTGGATAGAGGGGACGTGGAGAAGATAGTTCCACCAGTAGGAGAGACTAGGACCCAAGGGCACAGCCTCAGAATGAAGGGACGACCGTTAAGAACTGAGATGAGGAGGAATTTCTTCAGCCAATGGGTGGTGAATCTGTGGAACTCATTGCTGCAAAAGGCTGTGGAGGCCAAGTCATTGAGTGTTTTTAAGACAGAGGTAGACAGGCTTTTGACTACTGAGTGGGATCAAGGGTTACAGGGAGAAGGCAGGAAATCAGAGTTAAGAACCCAATGATCGAGTGGTGGAGCAGACTCGATGGGCCGAATGTCCTTATTTTGCTCCTGTAGCTTATGGTCTTCTAGGATGTTTCCACTCATGGGATAGTCCAGTACCAAAGGGCACAGGCTCCGAATAAAAGGGTGCCAATTTTAAACTCGGATGAGGAGGAATTTCTTCTTTGGAATTCTTCGTACCAGAGAGTGTGGGGGCAGAGTCTTTGTGTATATTTAAGGATGAGATAGATAGATACGTGATCAATCAGGGAGTCAAAGTTTATTGCGAAAGGTCAGGAAACTATGTGAGTGTGAATGTGTGTGTGTGTGTTTGTGTGTGTTTGGGTGTGTGTGTGGGTGTGTGTGTATGTGTGTGCGTGATTGTGTTTGAGTGTGAGTGTGTGTTTGTGTGTGTGTGTGAGTGGGAGTGTGTGTGTGTCAGTGTGTGTGTATGCGTGTGTGTGTGTGTGTGTTTAGAGTGCCTGCTGTATCTCAGCAGTAATGGACTGGACTGTCAGAGAATCTCTGGTCAAGCTGAAGTTTTGCTTTAAAATACGCTCAGTGAATAAATTTGACAATGCAAACTATTTATGAGCTGAATGTAGGAATGTCATAGAATTGCGTTGTGTCTACAATTGATGAAAGAAATAAAAATGGTAAACAGAAAGCTCATAATAAGGCTGAGGTCAGAGTGTATCAAGACTGTAATTGCTTTTGAGCTATTAAGAGAAGGTTCACTGGTTTAATTGCAGAGATGAGGGCTTTGTCTGATGGAGAGAGAGTGCATAGTTTACGTCTAAACTGTCTGGAGTTTGGAAGAATAAGAGGAGATCTCATTGAGGCATGTTAGACGCTAAAGGGGATTGACAAAAAGACGTAGAGAGGATGTTTCCTCATGTGGGGAAATCTAGTTCGGGAGGTCTCAGTTTTGGAGTAAGGGACGGCAGATTTAAAAAGGAACAGAAATGGGGAGGGCACTTTGTGAGACACAGTCCTCTCCCACTCCTCATCTCCGTCTGTGTCTCACCTGATCCCTGCAACAACACTCCATTGTCAATCTCATTGCCGTTGCCATAAGGATTGGCCCGTCCTATCAGCCTCCCAGTGAATGGAGCGTAGATCGTTGAGCCATCATTGCAGATCACGTCAGCTCCCGAGTGCTCGCGGTTGCCTCTGGACACAACTGAACACAATTAGACATCTCCCCCACTCTCGCCCAGGTAGCTGTACTCATGTTCACTGAATGGAACTTGTCGGATCCTGAGAGGCCTGGACAGAGTGGACGCTGGTAAGATGTTACCATCAGTAGGAGAGATTAAGACCTGAGAGCACAGCTTCAGAGTGAAGGGACAAACGATTTAGAACTGAGATGAGGAGGAATTTCTTCAGCCAGAGGGTGATGAATCTGTGAAATTCATTGCTGCAGAGGGTTATGGAGGTCAAGTCATTGAGTGTCTTTAAGACAGACATGGATAGTTACTTGATTGGTAAAGGAAACGAGGATTAGAGGGAGAAGGTAGAAAAATAGGTTTGAGAAACATTTAAGTCAGGAATGAATGGTGGAGCAGACTCAATGGGCCAAATGGTCTAATTCTGCTACTATATGTTATGGTCACTCAGACTGAATCTTTGGA
>NW_025969839.1:0-13636 GCF_021869965.1 Rhincodon typus | reverse complement strand
ACACCGGGTACAGCGGATGCAGTATACCACATTGGCAGATGTGCAGGTGAACATCTGCTTGATGTGGAAAGTCTTCTTGGGGCCTGGGATGGGGGTGAGGGAGGAGGTATGGGGGCAGGTGAATTTCTAATTGTGAATTTCTAATGGCCTTTTCCCTTTTCCTAGAAATCATTAAGGGCGTCTCCCGTGTTTCCAGTATCTTTCCAAAAACTAAGATCAGCCTGATAGGTCCATAGTTCCCTGACTCTGATTTGTCCCAATTTAAACAGTAGTGAAAGAATGAAGAAATGAGGAATATTGAATTATCATTTCACAGCGCAGAATGCATGGAAAATGTGAAGAACACTGTGGGTGGCCTGGTAGTTCACTGGTTAGCACTGCTGCCTCTCAGCACCAAGGAACTGTTAAATTCTTTGGGGTGTGGAGTTGGCATGTTCTCTCCATGTGTGCACTGGTTTCTGCCGGGTGCTCTGGTTTCCTCCCACATCCAAAGACGTGCAGGCTGGACTGGCTGTGCTAAATTGTCCATAGTGTTCAGGGATGTGT
Source organism: Rhincodon typus (assembly GCF_021869965.1). NCBI lineage: Eukaryota > Metazoa > Chordata > Chondrichthyes > Orectolobiformes > Rhincodontidae > Rhincodon > Rhincodon typus. The sequence continues at coordinate 13,090 of NW_025969839.1, read as the reverse complement.
AGGTTAGGTGCATTAGCCATGCGAAATGCAGGGTAACAGGCATAGAGTAGGGGTATGGGGATGGGTCTGGATGTGATGCTCTTTGGAGGGTCAGTGTGGACTTGTTGGGCCGAACTGCCTGTTTCCACACTGTAGAGTTCTATGGTTTTATGGTAAGTGATTTTTATTAAGACCTCTGTTACCACGTAAGTGGGAGATGCCAGAGACCACCCCAATCTTGCCTGCATATAGGGCATAGTTGTCCTCTTAATATCCAGCTCCCATCAGAGGTCAGTGACGCTCTGAGTTCCCCTTTGAAATACATTTGTTTACCCTTTATGTTACAATAATTCCATGCAACATTGATGTCATTGTTAGCCACGTCCCCTTAATCTATACATCCAATCCAGTAAACACGTGATCATTGATGGACAACTCTATGGACAGCCCTAGGTCCTCCCATGATCTAATGATGTTTACCAGATACCTCCAATCATCTGTCTTTGGGATGTTACAATGCTGCTGACAGTTTTATTCCTTTGTAAACATTTGCCAGCTGCACTGCATTATTTACCAATAACCTCAAGAGTTGCTTTTCACTAAGAACTCTTACAAGTTCTGTACTAGCTTTAGTATGGCAGATCAGGAAATATATTAATTTCTGCTGATTTTGTTAGAAAGTTTTTTTTTAAATCAACTGTACTTTAATGTTACTGTGACACAGCTGACAAATTGAGAACAACCTGTCTCTCACTTCAGCCTGAGAGGTCAAACAACAGTCCCCCTGACTTGTAATCGCGGTTTACGACTCCTGCTATTTACATGCTGTCAGTGGATCTTAAGTTAAAATTTCATTTTTAAATAAAGCTTTACTACTTCCACTCTGAACACTTTCCATTATTAATTATCTTTTCTTAAAAAAATTTTGTTTGAACTCCACTGATGAGGGTAAAATTCAATGACTTTACAACTCTACCAAGCCATTAAATGAAACTTGTTTAGATTCCACAAACTCAACTAGGAGACGGGCATATCTTCAGTCTATATGTTGTAATCAGTCTTTATCACTCTTCCCTTGATCGGTGGATGTAAGAATTTGTTCGAATGATCTACATCTGCACTTAAGTTTTGATTGTTTAGCTCTGTCAGTTGTGACCTGTCTTTTTACAACCTGACCAATGGTTTTTTTTTGGAGGTCATGTTTGCACCATTTATTACTTCCCTAATAATGCATTGGGCCTCTTTATTGACTGGAAATGCAATGAACCTTTTCACTCTAATTAATTATTTGCCCTTCTAATTCTACAATTACCTAAACAGATCAAAATACTATAGGATCAGACTTTTCCTTCTACCTTTTACTCAATAACAAGGTTGAGACTATGGCTAAACTAGGCCTTACAAAATGCTCCTTATCAGAGTGCTTATATATTTAGAACTGCTTGTTTACAGAATCCTGATTAACTTCCCAAATTTTTATTCCTATGGAGAATCATCTTATCCAGTATATCTAAATAGAGACTACAAGTCTAGCTGTGAATATCTGCTGTATTTAACTGTCAAACCCTTTCAGCCATTTTGTATTACCACAAAAGCCCAAGCGGCCATCTTGTCAACTTAGTCATGGGCCGCTACAACAGAAACTTAGACCAAAATTAAACAATTAGGTATAATTATTGGTAAGCAGTTCAAACGATTTGATTTTTCTAATTCCACTCAGTAACCTGACAGGAATGTTACAAAACAAAAATTTAATGAATGTAGAGTGAAACTGCTGTTAGATGAGGGACTGAAAAGGCCACTTGACCAAAAAAAAAGTCTCCCCTTGTACAGAGATAGAACAAAGAAAATTACAGGACAGGAACAGGCCTTTTGGCCCCCCAAGCCTATCTAAACTATCTAAATCTATCTAAACCTGTTGCCTATTTTCCAAGGATCTGTATCCCTCTGCTCCCTGCCAATTAATGGATCTGTCTAGATACATCTTAAATGATGCTATCGTGCCCGTCTCTACCACCTCCGCTGGCAACGCGTTCCAGGCACCCACCACCCTCTGCGTAAAGAGCTTTCCATGCATATCTCCCTTAAACTTTTCCCCTCTCACCTTGAAATCGTGACCCCTAGTAATTGGGTCCCCCACTCTGGGGGGGTAAAAGCTTCTTGCTATCCACCTTGCCTATACCTCTCATGATTTTGTAGACCTCAATCAGGTCCCCCCTCAACCTCCATCTTTCTAATGTAAATAATCCTAATCTACTCAACCTCTCTTCATAGCTAGCGCCCTCCATACCAGGCAACATTCTGGTGAACCTCCTCTGCACCCTCTCCAAAGCATCCACATCCTTTTGGTAATGTGGCGACCAGAACTGTGCACAGTATTCCAAATGTGGTCGAACCAAAGTCCTATACAACTGTAACATGACCTGCCAACTCTTGTACTCGATACCCCGTCCGATGAATGAAAGCATGCTGTATGCCTCCTTGACCACTCAATCGACCTGCGTTGCCACCTTCAGGGTACAATGGACCTGAACACCCAGATTTCTCTGTGCATCAGTTTTCCCCAGGGCTTTTCCATTTACCACGTAGTTCGCTCTTGAATTGGATCTTCCAAAATGCATCACCTCGCATTTGCCTGGATTGAACTCCATCTTCCATTTCTCCGCCTAACTCTCCAATCTATCTATATTCTGCTGCATTCTCCGACAGTCCCCGTCACTCTCTGCTACTCCACCAATCTTAATGTCATCTGCAAACTTGCTAATCAGACCATCTGTACCTTCCTCCAGATCATTTATGTATATCACAAACAACAGTGGTCCCAACATGATTCCTGGGGAACACTGCTGGTCACAGTTCTTCATTTTGAGAAACTCCCTTCCACTACAACTCTGTCTCCTGTTGCCCAGCCAGTTCTCTATCCATCTAGCTAGCACACCCTGGACCCCGTGCGATTTCACTTTCTCCATCAGCCTACCATGAGGAACCTTATCAAATGCCTTACTGAAGTCCATATTTATGACATCCATAGCCCTTCCCTCATCTATCAACTTTGTCACCTCCTTAAAGAATTCTATCAAGTTGGTAAGACATGACCTTCCCTGTACAAAAGCATGCTGCCTATCACTAATAAGCCCATTTTCTTCCAAATGTGAGTAGATCCTATCCCTCAGTATCTTCTCCAGCAGCTTTCCCACCACTGACGTCAGGCTCACCGGTCTATAATTACCTGGATTATCCTTGCTACTCTTCTTAAACAAGGGGACAACATTAGCAATTCTCCAGTCCTCCGGGACCTCACCCGTGCTCAAGGATGCTGCAAAGATATCTGTTAAGGCCCCAGCTATTTCCTCTCTCACTTTCCTCAGTAACCTGGGATAGATCCCATCTGGACCTGGGGTCTTGTCCACCCTAATGTCTTTTAGAATACCCAACACTCCCCCCGCCCCCCCTTATGCCAACTTGACCTAGAGTAATCAAACATCTATCCCTACCCTCAACATCCATCATGTCCCTCTTCTTCGTGAATACCGACGCAAAGTACTCATTAAGAATCTCACTCATTTTCTCTGACTCCTGGCATTTACATTACCTCCTTTACATTAATTTCCCTCCTTTGTTCTTGAGTGGGCCAACCCTTTCTCTAGTTACCCTCTTGCTCCTTATGTACGAAAATCAGAACTCTGAGGAAGGGTCACTGGACCCGAAACGTTAACTCTTTTCTCCTTCACAGATGCTGCCAGACCTGCTGAGCTTTTCCAGCAACTTTGTTTTTGTTCCTAATGAATCCTTGACTTTCCAAATGCCTGTTTCTCAGAATCCCCTCCAACAACTTACTCACCACTGATGTTAAGTCACAAATCTGTAGTTCCCTGGCGCTTTTTGGAGCCTTTCTTTAATAATGGCACAACATTTAGCCACCTCCAGTCTTCTGGCACCTCACCCGTGGCCGTTAATGATACAATATCTCCGCTGGGATCCCCACGATTTCTTCCCTAGCTTCCCATAATTCTCTGGGATACATTCATTAGGTCCTGGGGATATATCTATCTTTATGCATTTTAAGACTTCCAGAACCACACCTTCTGTAATATGGCCTCTTTTCAAGATATCACAATTTATTTCACTGTGTTCCCTAGCTTCCATGTCTTTTTCCACAGTAGAAATATTCTATGATGAGAAATATTCATTTAGGATCTCGCCAGTCTCCTCTGGTTCCACACACACAGATGGCCTTGTTGATCTTTAAGGGACCCCTGTTGTGTCCCTCATTATTCTTTTGCTCTTAATATGCTTGTAGAACCTCAATTCTCCTTTTACCCTGTCTACCAAAGCTATCTCATGTCCCCTGTTTGCCCTCCCATTTCCATCTTAAGCATACTCCTAAACCCCTGTACTCCTCAAAGGATTCATGTGATCCCAGCTGTTTATACCTAACATATGCTTCCTTTTTCTTGACCAGAGTCTCAATTTGTCTAGTCATCCAGTGTTCCCTACTCCTACCAGTTTTGCCCTTCATACCAATAGGAATATACTGGCCCTGAGCTCTCATTATCTTGCTTTTGAAAGCCTCCAACTTGCCAGACATACTTTTATCTGTGAACAGCCTCCCTCAATAAACTTTAGCGAGTTTGTATCTCATGTCATCAAAATTGGTTTTGCCCCAGTTTAGAACTTTAACTTGTGGACCAGGCCTTTCCTTTTCCATGACTATATTTTAAAACTAATAGTTTTGTGGTCACTGGTCCCAAAATGCTCCATCACTGACACCCAGTCACTTGTCTTGCCTTATTTTCCAAGAGGAGGTCACATTTTGCCCTTTCTGTAGCAGAGCCAACTAAATATTGATTGAGAGAGTTTTCCTTAACACACGAAACAAATTCCTCCTCATCCAAGCTCTCAACACTATGGCATTCCTGTTCTGTGTTTGGAAAATTAAAGTCTCCTGCTATTTCAAACCTATTATTCTGACAGCTTTCTGTGGTCTTGCTATATTATGATCCCATCAAAGTGATCATCCCTTACTTTTTTTCAGTTCCACCAGTATAGCTTCACTGGACAATCCCTCAGGAATATCCTCTAAGTACTGCCGTGCTGTTTTCCCCAAATCAAAATGCCACTCCCTCTCCTGTCTTTAGGTTTCAGCAAATTCTGGAGCTCAAGTCTTCAGTATTGTTGCTGGAATATTGTTTGGGCCCATAACCTTTGCGTATCTAGTGCTTCCAAGTGTTTCTTGATATTATGTGAATCAAATTGGCTGATGAGTGATAATCAATAATGCTGGGGACCAGTGGAGGAGGCCAAGGTGGATCATCCGCTTGTAACTTCTGTTTGAAGATTATTGCGAGTGTTTCAGCCTTCTCTTTTCCACAGATGTACTGGACTCTTTTCTATCATTGAGGATGGGGATATTTGTTGAGCCGTCTGCTCCACTACGTTGTTCACTTGTCTGCTACCATTCAGAACTTGATGTGACAAAACTGCAGAGCTTAGATCTGATCTGTTGGTTGTGTGATCACTTAGCTCTATCATATGCTGCTTATGTTGTTTTGGCATGCAAGCAGTCCTGTTTGGAGGCTTCACCAAGTTGGCACCTCATTTTTAGGTATGTCTGGTGCTGCTCCTGGAATGCCTTCTGCATTTGCCATTGAACTAGGGTTGATCCCATGGCTTGATGGTAATGATAGTGAGGATATGCTGGGCTATGAGATTGCAGATTGTGTTGGAGTACAATGCTGCTGCTGATAGCCCACAATGCCTCATGGATGTCCAGTTTTGTGTTGCTCCATTTGTTCAAAATCTGTCCGATTTAGCATGATAGCGCCATACAACATGATGTAAGGTGTAAATGAGGGATTTCATCTCTACAAGGAATGCGTGATGGTTACTGTTAATGATACAGTCGTGGACAGGTGCGTCTTCAGCTGGCAGTTTGGCAAGGATGAGGTCAAGTATGTCTTTTCATTCTTGTTTCCCTCACTACCTGTTGTGGATACCGTCTAGCAGCTATGTTCTTTAGGTCTTGACCAGCTTGATCAGTAGTGCTGCTACTGAGCTACTGTTGATGGTGGATATTGAAATCCACAACATTCTGAAAAACCGTGGCCGAGAGATTGAAGACCCTCGTAATGTGTTACGGAAGCTTGGGGAGATGGCCTTCACAGGAGTCTCTGAGAAGAAACTTGTGTTTAGGAATGGAAATTTGATCCAGTACAACCTACAACCTTCCCAGTTCCTGTCTGGATTCATGATGGAACTCTTGGAGAGAGATGATTCTGTCCACAATGTGATTTACACGTTCCCGCATCTCACCATCCAAGAGTTTGTAGCTGCACTCGCACAATTCCTAAGTGCAAATCCCAAGAACATCCTAAAGCTCCTCCATGATGCTTGCAGCAAGAATGATGGGAGATTTGAAATATTTCTCCGTTTTATTGCTGGTCTCTCCTCCCCAAATACAGCGCACTTCCTGGTGAAGTTTCTTGGTCCATTTCTTCATCAAACAACTTGCAATGTAATTGAGTGGATGAAGAAAACCTTTTTGGAATTGGCTGGAAGTGGAATGGGTAGCACTGGGAAAAGAAGCCTCCTGACGATGTTGCACTGTCTATTTGAGACTCGGAATAAAGCACTAGCTCAGGCCACAGTGGGATCTGTGAAAACACTTGACTTTGAATTGCAACTGACCACTATTGACTGTGCAGCCCTCTCTCATGTCATTGGGTTCTGTGATACAGTAAAAGAGCTCAAACTACAGCATTGCTATATTCAGTGTGAAGGACTTCAGCTGCTGGCATCTGTTCTACACAAATGCCACAAGTTGAGGTAACTGCTTGTTTAGTACTTTCATTGTTGATAAATTACTTATTATGTTGCAAAAGAAATAAAGAAAGCAGCTCTTTCAGTTCAAACGAAGGAGGCAGTCAGAAAATCTTCAGAAGACCTCCTCCCTCAGTAAGTTTGCTGATGACACGAAGGTTGGTGGAGTTGTGGACAGTGTGGAGGGCTGTTGTAGGTTGCAATGGTACATTGACAGGATGCAGAGCTGGGCAAAGAAGTGGCAGATGGAATTAAACGCGGAAAAGTATGAAGTGATTCTTATTGGAAAGTCAAATTTTAATACAGAATACAGGGTTAATGGCAGGATTCTTGGCAATGTGGAGGAAGAGAGGGCTCTTGGGGTCCACATCCATAGATCCCTCAAAGTTGCTACCCAAGTTGGTAGGGTTGTTAAGAAGGTGTATGGTGTGTTGGCTTTCATTGGCAGGGAGGTTGAGCTGAAGAGCCGCGAGGTTATGCTGCAGCTCTCTAGAACCCTGGTTAGACCACACTTGGAATATTGTGTTTTGTTCTGGTTGCCTCATTATAGGAAGGATGTGGAAGCTTTAGAGAGGGTGTAGAGGAGATTTACCAGGATGCTGCCTGGAATGGAGGGCTGGTCTTACGAGGAAAGGTTGAGGGAGCTAGGGCTTTTCTCATTGGAGCGAAGAAGGAGGAGACGCATAGATAGAGTGAATAGCCAGAGACTTTTTCTCAGGGCTGAAATGACTGTTACAAGGGTGCATAATTTTAAGGTGATTGGAGGAAGGTATAGGGGAGATGTCGGAGGTAGGTTCATTACAGAATGGTGAATGCATGGAATGCACTGCCAGCAATGTTAGTAGAGTCAGATACATTCGGGACATTTAAAGGACTCCTGAATAGGCACATGGATGATAATAAAATGAAAGGTATGCAGGTTAATTTGATCTTGAGTAGGATAATGGGTCGGCACAACATTGTGGACCAAAGGGCCTGTGCTGTTCTATTTTCAATGTTTTTAGACAAGGTGAGTGTTAAATGCTGAGGTGAAAAATAAGAGCGATGCCTTTGCTAACCAGTTGTTGGTATACTTTGTGGATTCTTGTACAACTTGACCATGGAAGTGAAATGAAAAGGAAAAATGTGGTATTTATTCAAGACTAGAATATGGATATTATAAGTAGTTTAAACACCAATGCTGTGAAAATTTAAATTTTTAAAAACAATACTAAGAATTTAGAACATCAGTTTTAAGCTACAAAGATCATGAGGGAAGACAGCCGAAGTGTCATCAGAAATAACACCGGTTCCATACAAGGAATGAAAAGTGTCTTAAATTGAGATAATTATATCAGATGACTTTTTGAAGTCTAATTCATATGGATCACAGTTCAGTAAAAGAAGAAACTGCTGTTTCAAAGACTCCAAATCACTAATTATCCAGCACACTGATAGGATGTTGCAGATGGGCGACACACTTTGAGAATTTTTTCAACGTTAAACAACAGGATTTTCTAAGAGTCCACTCCCATATGTGAGCATCTATCAGGAGTTGGGGACTCCTAGAAAGTCTCTTGAAATATAACAACAGCTGCACCGGCAGTAAATATGCGGCTTGTTGTATGGTGAATAAAGTGGGAAACTCCCCTTCCCTACAAACTAAGAGAACAGCGATATTTCAACAATGTAATGACAGAGAATAAAATTTCCTCCTTGCATAAAATTGAGTGAAATGGATTTTATAACAGCAGTTACTATGGTTTTATGATATAACAAGGTGTAGAGCTGGATGAATACAGCAGGCCAAGCAGCATCATAGGAGCAGGAAGGCTTGCATCATAGCTGCTTGGCCTGCTGTGTTCATCTAGCTCTACACCTTGTTATCTCAGCTTTTCCAGCATCTGCAGTTCCTACTATCTATGGTTTTATGATGTTACTCACCCTGAAATAGTATGAAGATTAAAATGTTGTGCTTTTATATAGTACAAATAATTGTTGCTTTATCATTTAATTCATGAAAAATTGTGCCATAGTCATAAATTCCCAGGTTTAGGAATTTCCAAAATGATATTTTCCAAAACTTGGCAGGGCCATTCACTGAGCTTGTGGAGATGAAATCTGATTAGCAAGGAATGATACTGACGTGAATGGAAACAGAGTTGAATTATTTTTACTGCTTTCTTCTGCCTGTAACAAAGGTGATTTTAGTTTATTTTCTTCTTTATTTTTCGTTTGGAATTAGGCAGTGCCGTATCCCCCAAAATCCATGTTTCTGGAGTTCAATTTTTAAATTATTCTCAAAAACTCTTGAGTAAAACAAAAAACTTGATTTATATAAGCAGACGACTAGGGGATAGATCACAACAAATACATATGCAAGCACACACACATTTGTATATGGATACAAGGAAGCAGGAAGAGAAAAGGAGGAAAGAAAGTTTTAAAAATATGAATTACGTTAAAAAGTAGGATATTGGCATTGAGTGATGTGAATTCAAGTCCAGTAATTCGCTGTCCAGTCAATGGTTCCAAATAAGACCATAAGTCATAGGAGCAGAAATTGGGCCATTCGGCCCATCGAGTCTGCTCTGCCATTCAATTAGCTAGTAGCAACTCTGGTGGATTACAGTTGAAGGTGCAACAATAAAATTATTTTTATGGGGTATTAGTTTACTTCGCAGGTGATAAAGGATTCTCACCAGAAATAAAACTTTTGAGAAACTATGAACAGTTGATGTAGAACTTTACTAATTAACACTCCACCATTGTTGTAAAACTTCTCCAATACACACATACATACATATAGAAATGGAGACAGAATTTTTAAAAAAAATGCTGTTAAGGGATGGAGGGAAAAGAAAAAAGCAAGATAGTACAATAACCCCTCCATTGAGTTCATTAAGGTGATCTTTTGTGAGGACCTGCTGTTCTTCAATCACTCACCTCGAGTTTAACTTCCTTGCAGGAGGCACTGAATGACTAATTCACAAATTTTGAAGTCTTTGACTTACTGGTTAAAAGAACATCTTACAGCAAATGGTGACAAAAAGCCAACTGGCTTTCTTCGAGCTTCAAATGTTTGCCACTGCAGAGAGACACGCTACCTCCCTTCAAGAGGTCTGAAGATTTCTAGCAGTGTCGTTCACACCCACAAGCTGTTCAGCTCCTCAGGAGTCAATCACACATTTGTTGGTAAACAGATGGCCTTTGTCATCTACAGCTGGCCGCAACTCCACAAGCCAATCAGCTACTTGTTGCAGGCCAAATCTTATTTTGTACACATCCTGTGGGACCAGTCTGTCTGTAGCCAATCATCCTCACTGATCAAAGCAGCAGTGTAAATGCCACTTGATGAATGTTGGAAACTTGCTTCAGAGTGCCGCAATCCATAATTTTTGGTTTTAACACTTTTCCTATTTCAGCTCCCAATCAAAAATACAGGAAAAGAATCAAAAGATAATACTTGTATACTTAACAGAAAAGCACAACTTGATCCTGTTTTTCAGCCTGCTGGTGAAAATTCAGTCCCTATTAATGCATTTTTCATTGTTTGTATGTTTAGACTGCGTGATAATAATCTCGGAGATTCCGGAGTGAGATTACTGTGTACGGCTCTGAAGAATCCAGACTGTAAAATTGAGAAACTGGAGTAAGTACCAGAGCAAGAGACTGTTTACAATTATGGATGTCTGACATTGTTTATTCTCATTGTCATGAGGAATAGTGTTATCTATAATGTTATATGTCATGGGTTCTTGGCCAGTTTGTGTAGGTGTGCCCGGTAGGGAGTCAGTGGGTCTGGTTTGTGTACTTCTGGAAGTCCATAGAAGCGGGAGGTGTTCGTGCCTTCTAGTTTCATTCTCACATAGTCCATCTTGGTTATCTGGCCTGCATTCTTTCGTCTCTTCAGTGTCCAGGTGATCCTGTTACCTAATTGCGGTGTTGGGTCTATCGCCACCTGTTGGTAACTGGTTGTATCTGCAAGCAGTGCCTGTGCTTTCTCAACGTATTCCGGTTTGTTCATAATGACAGTTGTGCGCCCTTTGTCCGCTGGTAGGACACTATTTAAACGGGCCACCACTTACTACAACACGTCAAAACATGTCAGGAAAAAGGAAGAGCACCTATATAAAATTTTCACTATGAATGGATATCCCTGCAACTTCATTCACAGGTGTCTACTAAATAGACAACAACAAGAGGACACAGTACGCCCTAACACACTGGCCACTCTGCCCTACATCAGGAACATTATCAGAACTGACAATGGGACTCCTACGACCACTAGGAATCATGGTAACACACAAGCCCACAGCCACTCTACAACAAATATTCACAAGGATTAAAGACCCCCATTCCCACAACATGCAAAACCAACATAGTTTACAAAATACCTTGCAACGACTGCCACAAGCATTACATTGGACAGACAGGAATCAAACTAGCCATCAGAATAGATGAACGTCAGTTAGCAGCAAAACGACACAACAAACTTTCCTTAATATACTGATATTACACTCGGACAATGAAGGCCATCAGTTTAACTGGGACAACGTAACCATAGTAGACCAAGCCAAACATAGACAAGCATGGGAATTCCTAGAGGCATGGTTCTCAACCCATAACACAAATCAACGAACATACAGAATTGTACCCCATGTACAAACCCATACAGAATAAAACTAGAACTGACACTACTCACCATAACAGACCAAGCAGTATAAGTTCCAAACAAAGTAGAACAGCAACACTTCATCGGAGTCTTCAATGATGATGTCACCTAGCACTCCTGAACAAAAAGAAGCCAGCTCGGCGAGCAAGTCAACAACCTCACCCTGCTTTACCAATAGGTGACTGGAAGTCCTGCTGAATAAGGTTGTGCAGAAGAGGACCCTTCTCTTCCACCAGAATTGACAGAGTAGGCCACAACACCAGACCCTGCCAGCCTGGTCTGAGGATGTCACCTGGATCAGTGTGGGCTCAGCCATCTGGAGGAATGCCTTGCGCTGTAGGAGGAAGGATAATGACTTTCCCTGATCCACCACAGTAAATAACACCGCCTGCTCTCTGCTTCCTCATACTTGCTGTGTCTGCTACTGCATGCACCTCAGACCCATTCTAGCACTCACTATTGCATGCACCACAACAAATCCTTCATGTCTGTGCAAGGTTCCTGGAAGCTCCCAACTCATTGTGGCAATCCTGGGTGCTTGACTTTTTCGGACTGTCTCTTTGCCAACAAGGCTTGGTACTGGATGACAGGAGATAATAGTTGAATATAAATGTTACTGAACTAGTAATCCAAAGCATGTCCATCATTTACAAGGCTCGAGAGAGGTGCATGATAGAATGTCCCTCACTTGTCTGGATCCAACAACACTTGCAGCTCAACCTCATCCAGGGAATAAAGCAATCCACTCACCCTATCACCAATGCACTGCGCTAGCTGTATAAACTGTATAAAAGATGCACTGCTGTAACTCAGGAACACTTCTTCCACTTGGGCCATCACTATCTAGCAAAACCTTTACACCCTGAAAGAACAAAAGAAGCAAACACATGAAGGCAGCACCATCTGCAAGTTTCCTCCAAGTTACACACCACCCTGATTTGGAACCATGTCACTGTTCCTTTGTTGTCACTGCATCAAAATCCTAGCAGTACCTTTCAAACAATACTGCAAGCCAAGAATAGGACAGTTAGGATGGGCGCGAAATGCTGGCTTTGCCAGAGAGGCATAAACAAAAGCAAGCTGACCTCACTGCAGGGTATTTGGGCCAATGTGCATCTGGGTGGAACACCTGCAGAGGAGGGAGAGACCCAGCAAAAGTCCTGTGTTCTGGTGGTGTACTGTGTTATGTGTAACCTGGAGCTACAGTGGGAGAAGTTTTGAACAAAGACGAAAGCCTGGAGTTTTATGCATTCTTGAACAATCAGGAGCTAGAGTCAATGTTAACTAGAGATGACATAATGAACAGCCCCAAGTACCACAGACAGGGCAATGTCAGATGTGTGCAAGGAAGGCTTGAGATTCAGTAATGCATGCACATTACAACTGTAGATAACAAGGTGTAGAGCTGGATGAATGCAGCAGGCCAAGCAGCATCAGAGGAGCAGGAAGGCTGATGTTTTGGGCCTAGACCCTTCTTCAGAAATGGGGGAGGGGAAGGGGGTTCTGAAATAAATAGGGAGAGAGGGGGAGGCGGATAGAAGATGGATAGAGGAGAAGGTAGGTGGAGAGGAGACGGACAGGTCAAAGAGGCGGGGATGGAGCCAGTAAAAGTGAGTGTAGGTGGGGAGGAGATAGGTC
>NW_025969838.1:10432-13641 GCF_021869965.1 Rhincodon typus | reverse complement strand
TCAGTACTGACCCTCTGACAGTGTGGCACTCCCTCAGTACTGACCCTCTGACAGTACAGCACTCCCTCAGTACTGACCCTCCAACAGTGCGGCACTCCCTCATTACTGACTCTCCCAAAGTGTGGCACTCCATCAGTACTGACCCTCTGACAGTATGGCACTCCCTGAGTACTGACCCTCTGACAGTACAGCACTCCCTCAGTACTGACCCTCTGACAGTGCAGCACTCCCTCAGTACTGACCCTCTGACAGTGCGGCACTCCCTCAGCACTGACCCTCCGATAGAGCGGCACTCCCTCATTACCGACCCTCTGATAGTGCGGCACTCCCTCAGGACTGACCCTCTGAGAGTGCGGCACTCCATCAGTACTGACCCTCCGATAGAGCGGCACTCCCTCAGTACTGACCCTCTGACAGTACAGCACTCCATCAGCACTGAGCCTCCGACAGTGCGGCAATCCCTCAATACTGAGTCAATGACAGTGCAGAACTCCCTCAGTGTTGACCCCCCAATAGTGCGGTACTCCCTCATTGCTGACCCTCTGAAAGTGTGCACTCCCTTTTTACTGACCCTCTGACAGTATGGCACTCCCTGAGTACTGAGCCTCTGACAGTACAGCACTCCATCAGTACTGACTCTCTGACAGTGCGGCACTCCCTCAGCACTGACCCCTCACTGTTCGGTTCTCCCTCAGTACTGAGCCTCTGACAGTGCGACGCTGCCTCAGTGCTGACTGTCTGACAGTGCACCACTCCCTCAGTACTGACCCTCCGACAGTGCGGCACTCCCTCATTACTCAACTTCCGACAGTGCGGCACTCCCTCAGTCCTGACCCTCCGACAGTGCTGCACTCCCTCGAACTGACTCTTCGACAGTGCGGCACTCCCTCAGTACTGACCCTCTGACAGTACAGCACTGCATCAGTACTGACCCTCTGACAGAGAGGCACTCCCTCAGTACTGACCCCCCAGTATGCAGTACTCCCTCATTGCTGACCGTCTGAAAGTGTACACTCCCTTATTACTGACCCTCTGCCAGTGTGGCACTCCCTGAGTACTGATCCTCTGACAGTCCAGCACTCCATCAGTACTGAACCTCTGACAGTTTGGCACTCCCTCAGTACTGACCCTCTGACAGTGCAGCACTCCCTCAGTACTGACCCTCTGACAGTGCAGCACTCCCTCAGCACTGACCCTCTGACAGTGCGGCACTCCCTCAGCACTGACCTCCAATAGTGCGGCACTCCCTCAGCACTGACCCTCTGACAGTGCGGCACTCCCTCATTACTGACCCTCTGATAGTGCGGCACTCCCTCAGTACTGACCCTCTGACAGTGCGGTGCTCCCTCAGTACTGACCGTCTGACAGTGCGTCACTCCCTCAGTACTGACCCTCTGACAGTGCGCCACTCCCTCAGTACTGACCCTCTGACAGTGCGGCGCTCCCTCAGCACTGACCCTCCGACAGTGCGGCACTCCCTCAGTACTGCCCCTCTGACAGTGCAGCACTCCCGAGAACTGACTCTTCGACAGTGCGCCGCTCCCTCAGTACTGACCCCCTATAGTGCGTTACTCCCTCATTGCTGACCCTCTGAAAGTGTGCATTCCCTTATTACTGACCCTCTGACAGTGCGGCACTCCCTCAGTACTGACTTTCCGACAGTGCAGCACTACCTCTTTATTGAACCTCTGACAGTGCGGCACTCCCTCAGTACTGACCCTCTGACAGTGCAGCACTCCCTCAAAACTGACCCTCCGACAGTGCGGAACTCCCTCAGTACTGACCCTCTGACAGTGCGGCACTCTCTCAGTACTGACGCTCTGACAGTGCGGCACTCCCTCAGTACTGACCCTCTGACAGTACAGCACTCCCTCAGTACTGACTCTCCGACAGTGCGGAACTCGCTCAGTACTGACCCTCGGACAGTGCGGCCCTCCATCAGTACTGACCCTCTGACAGTGCAGCACTCCCTCAGTACTGACACCCCAGTATGCAGTACTCCCTCATTGCTGACCCTCTGAAAGTGTGCACTCCCTTATTACTGACCCTCTGACAGTATGGCACTCCCTGAGTACTGACCCTCTGACAGTACAGCACTCCATCAGTACTGGCTCTCTGATAGTGCAGAACTCCCTCAGTACTGACCCTCTGACAGTGCGGCACTCCCTCAGTACTGACCCTCCGACAGTGCGGCCATCCCTCAGCACTGACCCTGCGATAGAGTGGCACTCCCTCATTACTGACCCTCTGATAGTGCGCCACTCCCTCAGGACTGACTTTCTGACAGTGCGGCACTCCATCAGTACTGACCCTCTGACAGTAGAGCACTCCCTCAGTACTGACCCTCTGACACTGCGGCGCTCCCTGAGTACTGACCCTCTGACAGTGCGGCACTCCCTCAATACTCAACTTCCGACAGTGCGGCGCACCCTCAGTACTCACTCTCCGACAGTGCGGAACTCGCTCAGTACTGACCCTCTGATAGTGCGGCACTCTCTCAGTACTGACCCTCTGACAGTGTTGCACTCCCTCAGTACTGACCCCCCAGTATGCAGTACTCCCTCATTGCTGACCCTCTGAAAGTGTGCACTCCCTTATTACTGACCCTCTGACAGTATGGCACTCCCTGAGTACTGACCCTCTGACAGTACAGCACTCCATCAGTACTGGCTCTCTGACAGTGCAGAACTCCCTCAGTACTGACCCTCTGACAGTGCGGCACTCTCTCAGTACTGACCCTCTGACAGTGTGGCACTCGCTCAGTACTGAACCTCTGACAGTGTTGCACTCCCTCAGTACTGACTCCCCAGTATGCAGTACTCCCTCATTGCTGACCCTCTGAAAGTGTGCACTCCCTTATTACTGACCCTCTGACAGTATGGCACTCCCTGAGTACTGACCCTCTGACAGTACAGCACTCCATCAGTACTGGCTCTCTGACAGTGCAGAACTCCCTCAGTACTGACCCTCTGACAGTGCGGCACTCCCTCAGTACTGACCCTCTGACAGTGCGGCACTCCCTCAGCACTGACCCTCCGATAGAGCGGCACTCCCTCATTGCTGACCCTCTGAAAGTGTGCACTCCCTTATTACTGACCCTCTGACAGTATGGCACTCCCTGAGTACTGACCCTCTGACAGTGCGGCACTCTCTCAGTACTGACCCTCCGACAGTGCGGAACTCGCTCAGTACTGACCGTCTGACAGTGC
>NW_025969838.1:0-10422 GCF_021869965.1 Rhincodon typus | reverse complement strand
CCCTCTGACAGTGCGGCACTCCCTCAATACTCAACTTCCGACAGTGCAGCGCTCCCTCAGTGGTGACCCTCTGACAGTGCAGCGCTCTCTAGAACTGATTCTTCCACAGTGCGGCGCTCCCTCAGTGGTGACCCTCTGACAGTGCAGCGCTCTCTAGAACTGACTCTTCCACAGTGCGGCACTCCCTCAGTACTGACCTTCTGACAGTGCGGCGCTTGCTCAGTACTGACCTTCCGACAGTGCAGCACTCCCTCAGTACTGACCCTCTGACACTGCGGCACTCCCTCAGCACTGACCCTCCGATAGTGCGGCACTCCCTCATTACTGACCCTCTGATAGTGCGGCACTCCCTCAGGACTGACCCTCTGACAGTACAGCACTCCCTCAGGACTGACCCTCTGACAGTACAGCACTCCATCAGTACTGACCATCTGACAGTGCGGCACTCCCTCAGTACTGACCCTCTGATAGTGCAGCACTCCCTCAGTACTGACACCCCCACAGTGTGGCATTCCTTCAGTACTGACCCTCAGACAGTGCGGCACTCCCTCAGTACTGACTCTCTGACAGTGCAGCACTCCCTATGTACTGACCCTCTGACAGTGCAGCACTCCCTCAGTACTGACCCTCCGACAGTGCCGCGCTCCCTCAGTCCTGACCCTCCGACAGTGCAGCACGCCCTCATTACTGACCCTCTGACAGTGCGGCACTCCCTCAGTACGGTCCCTCTGACAGTGCGGCACTCCCTCAGTACTGACCCTCTGACAGTGCGGCACTCCCTCAGTACTGACACCCCACAGTGCGGCACTCCCTCAGTCCTGACCCTCTGACAGTGCAGCACTCCCTCGTTACCGACCATCCAACAGTGCGGCGCTCTCTCATTACTGACCCTCGGACAGTTTGGCATTCCCTCAGTACTGACTCTCTCTCAGTCCAGCACTCCCTCAGTACTGACCCTCTGACAGTGTGGCGCTCCCTCAGTACTGACCCCCCCACAGTGCGTTACTCCCTCAGTACTGACCCTGTGCTAGTATAGCACTTCGTCAGTACTGATCCTCCGACAGTGCAGCGCTTCCTCAGTACTGACCCTCTGACAGTGCGGCATTCCTTCACTACTGACCCTCTGACAGTGCGGCATTCCCACAGTACTGACCCTCTGACAGTGCGGCATTCCCACAGTACTGACCCTCTGACAGTGCGGCTCTCCCTCAGTTCTGACACTCTGACGCTGCGGTTCTCCCTCAGTTCTGACCCCCCACAGTGCAACATCCTTTGTTGTATAAAGTCAGGTTGTGTATTGAGCTGAAGACTGGATTGTCATTTTTATCATGTGACCTTCTGCTTCAAGATAACTGTGATAAGTGTTGCTGATCCCTGTACACTGTTTCCTTTTTGTCAGTTTTCTGGATGTGGGAGTCACTGCTCGAGCCAATGTTATCTGTCGGCTCCTTGTCTCCATTTTGAAGATAGTGGGCAGTTGCCTCTTGAACAGAATCCAAAGAAGTATGAATGTTTTGGTTCAATCTCACTTGACATGAATACAATATAACACAACAAACTATTCCAAGAGCACGTGAAAATGTTTCACAAAATATCAAAACAAATTCTAGACTTTTCGCTCAATTATCTTCTGTCATCAACTTGGTGAATGTTTCAGAGATTTTTTGCCTTTTTTGGGAAAAATATTTCACAAAATTAAATTGGAAAGTCGGAGCAGTGGTCAGAGCTCAGATGTCTGTGATTGTGATAGCCTGAAGACCAGTCAGTCATGATGGGCTGAATGGTCTCTTCTTCTTTTGTGATTCAATGTTCCTGCGATTGTGAATGTCTGCAGGAATTCCTGGAGACTGTGACAGGAATGGGACCAGATTGGAACAATTATAACTACCTGTGGTGATTGATCAGACTGGTGTTCTGCTGCAGGAATTGGGCTGAGATGTAACTGCATGGAGCTAGTGTCAGGCAGCATGAAATTTACCACAGGAGTCAGGACAGTCAGTTTAGGATCAGGACTAGATCCTGAGCATGCTGCTCCTGCTGGTGGAAATGGCTCAAACAGTTTTACCACAGGTAGCCTGCTCATTTGTCCGTTGTTAACACACTGTCACAAGGATGGTTGCTGTGCAGCTGCCAGGAGACATGGGTGATGCTGACATTGACAGGAGAACTCCAGTGCCAGGCCAGCAAACTTCTTCTGGGAGGCCTTTAGGTCCATAAGGCACTTCCTGCCTTTCCCATAGGCCTTTCCCATGGAGCCTGGCCACTGGGCTGTCAACCCCACCATGCATGGGGGAGCATCACGCTGGCAGGGAGTATCGGTAAAATTCCCACTCTCACAATCAAATGGTCACTCACTGAAGCTTTCTTTCATGATGAGTAGCTCATCTCTTTCCATTACCAATCCCATCTCTGCCCAGTGGTGGGGCAGTGTCAGAAAGCAAATGCAAATGTCTTCCCTTCCATAGGGCTAACAACATTCTGACTGCAGAGTCACAGTGGAGCAGAAAGAGACCATCCATCCCATTAAGTCTATTGAGAAATGTAGTCTGTCCCAGTCCCTCTCTCTAATATATTCACTTGTCAAGAGCCCAAACTACATCTTCCCAAAATGACAGCTTATCTTGTGATGAATGCTCATATTATTATTGTTGTTGTTATTATTTCAAACCTTGGGTTCTAAAGTGAAGAGCAATTGGATTTTAGTTTTAGCTAGTGAAGATTTGACTTGTTTTTTCAAAAGAAAATAAGAAAATTATTTTGAACTTTATGTTCGAACAACATTTATAGGAAGTCATGTAATGTTAGTGAAATGTCAAGCAAGTCACCTGCAAAGATCATTGTTATGATATTAATTGATATACAATTTATGACCAGGAGAGAGAGTGAAACACAGAAACAGATCGATTCAGAGAGAAAAGGTCCAAAGTAGCAGAGGTGCTGTTGATAACAATCCTGGAAAGAAAGCTGTAGAAACAGAAAGCTGTGGAGATGTCTGACAGGAAGAAACATCTTTGGAAAACTAGATTGCCACGGGGCTGAGAACCAGAACAGCAGATCAGCAAGTAGAGGGATTGAAGGGAAGGTAGTTGTTAGGACCAGTAAATCAGAAAGGAAGGACAGGCAGAGACACGTAAATGAACATGATGGTACCAATGGGCTGAGGTATGCTTACTTCAATGCAAGGAACCCTGTTCTTTAAAATTATTTACCAAAAATTCACTGGACTCTGGGGTGGTTCCCGCAGATTGGAAAACAGCCATTGTGATGCCACTGTTTAAAAAAGGAAGTAGACAAAAAGCAGGTAACTATAGGCCAGTTAGCTTAACTTCGGTAGTGGGGAAAATGCTTGAATCTATCATCAAGGAAGAAATAGCAAGACATCTGGATATAACTTGTCCCATTGGGAACACCCAGCATGGGTTCATGAAGCGTAGGTCATGTTTAACTAATTTGGTTGAATTCTTTGAGGACATTACTTGCATGGTGGACAATGGGGAACCTGTGGATGTGGTGTATCTGGATTTCCAGAAGGCATTTGACAAGATGCCACACCAAAGGCTGCTACATAAGATAAAGTTGCACGGTATTACAGGTAATGTATTGGCATGGCTAGAGGATTGGTTGACCAGGAGAAAGCAAAGAGTAGGGGTAAATGGGTGTTTTTCTGGTTGGCGGTCAGTGGCTAGTGGTGTGCCTCAGGGATCAGTGTTGGGACCACAATTGTTTACAATTTACATAGATGATTTGGAGTTGGGGACTAAGTGTGGCATGTCAAAATTTGCAGATGACACTAAGTGAGTGGTGGAGCAAAGAAGACACTGAAAGTCTGTAGAGGGATATAGATAATCTAAGTGAGTGGGCAAAGGTCTGGCAGATGGAGTACAATGTTGATAAGTGTGAGGTCATCCATTTTGGTAGGAATAACAGGAAAATGGACTATGTTTTAAATGGTAAAAAATTGCAGCACGCTGCTGTGCAGAGGGACTTGGGTGTCCTTGTGCATGAATCGCTAAAGGTGGGATTGTAGGTGTAGCAGGTAATTAAAAAGGCAAATGGAATTTTGTCTGCCATTGCTAGAGGGATGGAGTTTAAAAACAGGGAGGCTATGCTGCAGCTGTATAGGGTCCTGGAGTACTGTGTGCAGTTTTGGTCTCCTTACTTGAGAAGAGATATACTAACACTGGAGGGGGTGCAGAGGAGATTCACTCGGTTGATTCCAGAGTTGAGAGGGTTGGATTATGAGGAGAGACTAAGTAGACTGGGATTATACTCATTGGAATTCAGAAGAATGAGGGGAGATATTATAGAAACATATAAGATTATGAAGGGAAGAGATAAGGTAGAGGCAGGGAGGTTGTTTCCATTAGCAGGTGAAACTAGGCCTAGAGGGCATCGCCTCAAAATAAAGGGAAGCAGATGTAGGACTGAGGTCAGGAGGAACTTCTTCACCCAAAGGGTTGTGAATCTGTGGAATTCCCTGCCCAGTGAAGCGGTTGAAGCTACCTCGCTGAATGTTTTAAGGCAAGGCTAAATAAATTTTTGAACAGTGAAAGAATTAAGGGTTATGGTGAGTGGGCGGGTAAGTGGAGCTGAGTCTCAAAAAGGTCAGCCATGATCTTATTACATGGCGGGGCAGGCTCGAGGGGCCAGATGGCCTAATCCTGCTCCTAGTTCTTATGTTCTTATGTTCTGAGGAAGGGTCACTGGGACCCAAAGCGTTAGCTCTGATTTTCTCTCTACAGATGCTGCCAGATCTGCTGAGCTTTTCCAGGAACTTCTGTTTTTGTTCCTGATTTACAGCATTCACAGTTCTTTCGGTTTTTATTTAGAGTTTAGAGCCTGGATCAGTACGTGGGACTATAACGTTGTGGCCATCACGGAGACTTGGTTGAGAGAGGGACAGGGCTGGCTGCTCAATGTTCCAGAGTTTCGTTGTTTTAGATGAGACAGACAGAAAGGTAAAAGAGGTGGATGAGTTGCATTACTAATCAGAGAGAATATTACATCTACACTCAGAGAAGACATACTGGAGGGTTCATCAACTGAGGCAATATGGGTAGAGCTCAAAAATAAGATGGGTGCAATCACTCTGATAGGATTATACTATAGACTTCCCAAAAGCCACAGAGAGACAAGAAACAAATGTCTCGGCAGATTATGGAAAGGTGCAATAAAACAGAGCTGTCAGTGGGTGATTTCAATTTCCCTGTTATCGACGGGGACACCCTTAGAGCAAGAGGCTTAGATGAAGCAGAATTTGTTAAGTGCATCCAAGAGGGTTTCTTGAAAAATTATGTGGATAGCACAACTGGAGGAAGGGCCACACTGGACCATGTATTTGCTGATGACCCTGGCCTGGTAACTGACCTTTCAATGAGACAGCATTTTGGAAACAGTGATCACAACTCCTTAAGTTTTAGAGACAACAAGGTGCAGGGCTGGATGAACACAGCAGGCCAAGCAGCATCATAGGAGCAGAGAGGCTGACGTTTCGGGCCTAGACCCTTCATCAGAAAAGGGGGAGGGGAAGGGGGTTTTGAAATAAATAGGGAGAGAGTGGGAGGCGGATAGAAGAGGGATAGAGGAGAGGATTTGCAGTGGGAGAGAGATCCCTTGAGGTTTGTCCGGAGGGAGGAGGGTAACTTCTTCAGGTTAGGCATCCTTAGAAGAGGCTTCGCAGTGGGGTTAAAATCGAATCAGAGATAGTAGGAACTGCAGATGCTGGAGAATCCGAGACAACAAGGTGCAGGGCTGGATGAACACAGCAGGCCAAGCAGCATCATAGGAGCAGAGAGGCTGAGTTTTAGGGTAGCTATGAACAAGGATAAGGCAGGACCCAGTGGTAAGGTACTAAATTGGGGGAGGGGCAAATTATATCAGAATGAGGCAGGAACGAGAGATTGTTAATTGGGAGGAGCTGCTATCAGGCAGGTCCACATTTGATAATGTGGGAACTGTTTAATGACCTGCTGGGGAGAGTTCAAGACCGGCATGTTCCAGTGAGGAGGAAGGACAAGGATGGCAAGGTAAGGGACTCTTGGATAACGAGAGAGGTTGCGAATTTAGTCAAAAGGGAAAAAGAAGCATATGTAAGCTTTAAGAAGCTAAAATTGGACAGGGCCTGCGAGGAATATAAAGAAAGCAGGAAGGAACTCTAGCAGGGAATTAGGAGAGAAAGTAAAGGCCATGACATGACCTTGGCAAATAGGGTTAAAGAGAATCCAAAGGGATCCTACAGATACATTAAAAACAACAGGATAAATAGCAACAAGGTAGGACCACTCAAGGATAAAGGAGGGAACTTGTGCTTGGAGGCAGAGGACATGGGTGAGACCCTAAATGAGTACTTTCCATCGGTATTCACACAGGAGAAGTATATGGAGGATTGTAAGATTAGAATGGGACATGTTAATATGCTAGGGCATTTTGAGATCAAGAAAGAAGTGGTGTTGGGTCTCTTGAGGAGCCTTAAGATGGATTAGTCCCCAGGGCCCGGTGGTATCTACCATTGTTACTGAGACAGGGAAAATAGGATATTGCTGGAGCCTTGACCAAGATCGTTGTATGCTTCCTAGTGACTGAAAAGGTCCTGCAGGACTGGAGAATAGCTAATGTTGTTCCTCTATTTAAGAAGGGTAATAGGGATAATCCAGGAAACTGAAGTTCGGTGAGTCTCACATCAATGGTTGGGAAGACAGTGGAGGGAATTCTCAGGGATAGGATTTACACACATTTGGAAAAGCATGGCCTAATTAGGGAGAGTCAGCCTGGCTATATGCAGATCAGGTCATGTCTTACTAATGTAATTGAATTTTTCAAGGAGGTGACCAACGTGATCAATGAGGGTAGAGCAGTGGATGTTGTTTACATGGATTTTAGTAAGGCTTTCGACATGGTCCCTCATGGTAGGCTCATACAGAAGATTAAGATGCCTGGGATCCATGGTGACTTGGCCGCATAGATTCTGAATTGGCTTGTACATAGAAGATAGAGGGTAGTCATGGAAGGGTGTTTTTCAGGCTGGAGGTCTATGACTTGTAGAGTTCTGCAGGGATCTGTACTCGGACCTCTGCTGTTAGTGACATATATAAATGACTGGGGTGAAAATGTAGATGGGTGGGTTAGTAAGTTTGCAGATGATACAAAGATCACTGGAGTTGTGGATAGTGTAGAAGATTGTCAAAGGATACAGCAGGATATAGATCAGTTGCAGATATGGGCGGAGAATAACAGTTGGAGTTTAATCTGTGTAAATGTGAGGTGCTGCACTTTGGGAGATCAAATGTTAAGGAAAAGTATACAGTTAATGGCAGGACTTTGAACAGCATTGATGTACAGAAGGATCTTGGGGTTCAAGTCCATAGCTCTCTGAAAGCAGCCACACAAGGACATAGGGTGGTAAAGAAGGTGTATGGAATGCTTGCCTTTATTGGTCAGGGAACTGAGTACAAGAGTCAGGATGTCATGTTACAGCTTTATAAGACTTTCGTTCGGCCACATTTAGAGTATTGCATTCAATTCTGGTCACCACATTACAGGAATGATGAAGAGACTTTGGAGAGGGTGCAGAAGAGGTTTACCAGGATGCTGCCTGGAACAGGGATGTGGATGAGCTACAAGGAGAGTCTAGAAAAACTTGGGTTGTTTTCTCTGGAGTGGCAGAGGCTGAGGGGAGACTTGATAGAAATCTATAAAATTATGAAATGCACAGATAGGATTGCTGGTCAGAATCTGTTTCCCAGAGTTGAAATGTCTAATGCGAGGAGGCATGTTTTTAACGTGACAGGGGGAAAGTTCAAAGGAGATGTGAAGGGCAGATTTTTTTTACACAGAAATTGATCAGAGTCTGGAGTACATTGCAAGGGATTGTGGTGGAGGCAAATACAATATGGGCGTTTAAGGGACTTTTAGATAAGCACATGAATATGCAAGGAATGGAGGGATATGGACTAAGGGCAGGCAGAAGGGATTAGTTTCATTTGGAGACATTGTGGGCCAAAGGGCCCTTTCCTGTGCTGTACTGTTCTATGTTCTATGAGGGCAGCACCGTAGCTCAGTGGTTAGCATTGCTGCTTCACAGCACCAGGGACTCGCGTTCAATTGCAACTTTGGGTGACCTTCTGTGTGGAGTTTGCACATTCTCCACGAGTCTCTGTGGGTTTCCTTTAGGTACTCTGGTTTCCTCCCACAGTCCAAAGATGTGCAGGTTAGGTGACTTAGCCATGGGAAATATGGGGTTGCAGGGATAGTGTGTGATGTTCTTCAGGGGGCCAATGTAACTTAATGGACCAAAAGGTCTCTGTCCACACTGTAACGATTCTGTGGTTCTAATGAGCTTAGAAAATTCATGTTAAAAACAAATCATAGAATTGAAGTCTCTAACATTTTTCCAGTAACAGACATTGTTACCTATTTTTCATCTTCCTCCCTTTTCTGAATAAAATTTGTTACGTTGGGAGTTTTCCAATGCTCAGGGACTTTTCCTAAATCTGGGGATTCCTGGAAGATTACTCCCAGCACACCAACCAGCCCTTTAGCTACTTTTTTTTGATATCCTAGAATCCCATCAAATCCAGGGGACTTATCAGGCTTTAAACCTATCTGTTTCCCTTGTACATTTTCTTTCTTTGTCATTTTATTTCCTCCTGCCCTTTAGTTCCTTGATTATTTGGTATTTCTGGAATGTTATTCATATCCAATACCGTGAAGACTGATGCAAAGTATTTATTGATCTCCTCTGTAATTTTCTGTTTCCCCATTATTATTTCCCCAGCCTCATTCTCTGAGGGACCTGTTTTCACTTCAACCTCCCTTTTCCTTTTAATATACTTAAAGAGGATCTTATAGTCTGTTTTTATGTTTTTTATTCATCGTGGAGCAAGGGCATCATGGCAGAGTTGTCCATCTCCTAATTGCCTTTGGGAAGGTGGTGGTGAGCTGTCTTCTTGAGCCACTCCAGTCCATGTGCAGATCCACAATGCTGTTTCACATTACATGCTATTTTATCCTCGTATTTATTTTCTCCCCTTTATTTCTTTGCAAATCTTATGTTGGCTTGTTGATGTATTTCACATGCTGTCATGTCCTCATGTTCACAGATCCTGACCCTTGATCCCTTGTCCTGTGTTAAAGACAGTGAATCCCCAAAGAGTCTTGGGGGTTCAGACACATAGATCTTTAAAACATCACAAACAGGTGCAGAAAATAATCAAGAAAGTTAACGGAATGCTGGCCCTCATATCTAAAGGAGTGGAGTACAATGATGCAGAAGTTACGTGGCAGTTATACAAAACCCTGGTTAGACCCCACTTGGAGCACTGTGAGCAAATCTGGTCAGCACATCTTGGGAAAGACTGATTAGCCTTGGAGGGAATACAGTGTAGGTTTACAAGAATGATACCTGGACTTCAGGGGTTATGAGGAGAGATTACACAAAATAGGTCTGTTTTCTTCATAATATAGGAGGTGTAGGGGTGATCTGATTGAAGTCTTCAGGATATCAACAGGAAAAGAATAGGTAGATGAAGATAAACTCTTTCCACAGATTGGGGATTCTAGAATGAGGGGCATAGTCTGAGAATTAGGGCCAGACTGTTCAGGAGAGATGTTAGGAAGTATTTCGACACACAAAGGGTGGGAGAGGTTTGGAACTTTCTTCCACAAATGGCAGTGGGTGCTGGATCAGTTGGTAATTTTAAATCTGGGAGAAATAAGTATTTGTTAAGCAAAGGTATTGAGAAATATGGGCCACAGGCAGATATATTGGGTTAGGCCACAGATCAGCCAATCATATTATTGAATGGCCAGACAGGCTCAAGAGGTTGAATGGCCTCCTCCTGTTCCTATGTTGTCATGTTAGCATGTTCTCCATGACCCATTGTTCCCCATGTTGTGATGCCCCTGTGTTTACAGATTCCAATGTTGACATGTTCACATGTTTGTCTGCTGAGAGATTCCAACATCGACAGTGACGCTGCTGGAGCCCCAGGTTGGATGGGATTGACTTTAGATTGTGGAAAATTTCTCCAATCATTCTCATAATGAGCAATGGTGTCACTGGGAGATGAGGATAAGGTGGTTACCTCAAGATAATTCAAATTCAAATTCAAATTCAGCCAAGATCTACCTGTGACTTTCATCTCTCCACCCCTCACTCTCCAAACTCAACTTGCTCCAGAATTATTTCATTTCATTCCTTTAACACAAAATTTTCAGCTCTGTCTCCAGATTCTGACGTTGCATTTTCGGTGGAAATGAGTTTAGTAAAGGTGCAAACAGTAGGATCTGGATATCCAACAAAACTTTAATACGAGAGATAGTAGAAACTGCAGATGCTGGAGAATCTGAGATAACAAGGTGTAGAGCTGGATGAACACAGCAGGCCAAGCAGCATCAGAGGAGCAGGAAAGCTGACATTTCGGG
>NW_025969837.1:12829-13641 GCF_021869965.1 Rhincodon typus | reverse complement strand
CTCTGCTTCCCTCCCCGCCACTCCGACTCTCTCTCTCTCTCTGCTTCCCTCCCCCCAACCCCGACTCTCTCTCTCTGCCTCCCTCTCCCTGGTATCCCCCACCCCCAGCCCCGAGCCCGGTCTGGGTGCTGTAGTCCCCCCCCTTGGAGGGATGGAGGTGGGTGGGTGGGTGGGTTGGGGGGGAGCTGCCTACAGGGACTTGCGCTGCCTTTTCATGAAGGACAGGGTGTAGTCACTGGCTGAGCTCAGTTTCAGTTTCTTCATCTGAACCTGGGACTGTGCCGTCAGCTGCAGTTTGATGGCACTGGAATTAATCTTTAACGCAGTCAGCAGCTCCTTCATACCTTTCATCTTCTCACTGTGGAAGGTGACACAGGCTCCCCCTGGGGCAGGGGTAGGGGCAGGGGTAGGGGCAGGTGGGGGTGCAGCTGGCACAGGGAGGGGTACACTCCTCTGGCTGGGGGCTGAACGCCGGCGCTCCACAATCTTCTCAGACAGGAATTTCTTCATGGGAGGGGGCTCCTCGGCTTTCGACTCTCGGCGAGGCCCGCGCCTTCGAGCATCCCGGGAATCATCACTGTGCTGGTCATCATCCTCATTCGTCTCCGTCTCCTTCACAATGATTGTCACCTTGTGACGCACCTACAGCAAGCACACACCCAGTCAGGACCCAGCACAGAGCCAGTGGCCACTTTGCCACCAACCCCCACAACACCCCCACCACCAAATCTCCCTCTCCTCCCACTGCACCCTGTCTATCTCCCATCAGCGCTGACCCTCCGACAGTGCGGCGCTTCCTCAGCGCTGACCCT
>NW_025969837.1:3783-12819 GCF_021869965.1 Rhincodon typus | reverse complement strand
TCAGCGCTGACCCTCCGACAGTGCGGCGCTTCCTCAGCGCTGACCCTCCGACAGTGCGGCGCTCCCTCAGCGCTGACTCCCCGACAGTGCGGCGCTCCCTCAGCGCTGACCCTCCGACAGTGCGGCGCTCCCTCAGCACTGACCCTCCGACAGTGTGGCTTTGCCGGAGAGGCACAGACGGGTGGTAGAGGAGGAGCAGTAATTACCTGCCCATCGAACTTGCTGATGGATTGCACGAGAAAGGTGGCCCAGCCTACGTGCAGGACTGGGGTGGAGCTGCCCTCCTCCCACTTACAGATCCCATCGTAGAAACGCAGCAGCTGAGCGAAGCTCTCGGGATCCTGCAGTGCAGTGCTGGGTGCAGCCTGTCCCTGAGGTACCTGGGGCATCAACGGCAATGTCATTAACTACTGCATGCTATACTCTGCCTTCTCACACACAGTCACCGCATCCCACAGAGACTCCCCAGCAGCGTCGCTCAGATGCAGTCTGACCATCAGCCACCAACAGCTTGGGCAAACAGGCCGGGTTTAGTGATCATCTTAATGCAAAACACACAGAAATGGGAGTGTAAAAGGTGGTTCACGCAGGAATTTCAGAACTTTGTCCCTGGGCAGCTGAAAGCTGCAGTGGATTAGAGATAGGGAGGGGGTGTAGGGGGCTGGGGGGGGGGGGGGGGCGGGGGGGGGCAGAGGTGACAGGGATAGGGCGGGGGTGACAGGGATTAGCAGATTTGCTTCCCTAAAGGACATGAGTGAACCAGATGGGTTATTAGTGTAACATGGCCACATTATGCCAGCTTTCTTCCAGCTGTTTACTCAGTTGAAGTTCTGCGATCTGACTTGGTGGCATTTGAACTTTCAGCCTTTGTAAATGAGCCCGGATTTGTGGATGAGAAGACCAATCACATGACTGGTATACACACCTCATGTACATAGCAGAAAGGTCTCTGGCACGGAGCCTGGCCCTGTGGCACAGAAGGGAAGGGGGGAGAATAGGAGAGCAATTGTAGTGGGGGATTCAATAGTAAGAGGCACAGACAGGCGGTTCTGTGGACGCGAATGAGATGAACGGATGGTTTGTTGCCTCCCGGGTGCCAGGGTCCGTGATGTCTCAGATCGTGTCTTCAAGATCCTTAAGGGGGAGGGTGAGCAGCCAGCAGTCATGGTACACATCGGTACCAATGACATAGGTAGAAAAAGGACTGAGAATGTGAAAAACGAGTACAGGGAGTTAGGTTGGAAGCTGAAGCCCAGGACAAACAGGGTAGTTATCTCTGGATTACTACCAGTGCCACGTGATAATGAGGCAAGAAATAGGGAGAGGGTGCAGCTAAACACGTGGCTACAGGGCTGGTGTAGGAGGGAGGGCTTCCATTACGTGGATAATTGGAGCACATTCTGGGGAAGGTGGGACGTGTACAGTAAGGACGGGTTGCACCTGAACCGGAAGGGCACAAATATCCTGGGAGGGAGGTTTGCTCGAGCTATACGGGATGGTTTAAACTAGCTTGGCAGGGGGTGGGGAACTGGATTTGTAATTCAGAGGATGAGGTATTCAGCCTTCCAACAGACACAACAGGGAGTGAAGTTGTTTATAAAGAAATGCGGTCAATGGAGCGTAATTGTGGACACAGAGATGGTTTGAAGTGTGTAAACTTCAATGCTAGAAGTATCAGAAATAAGGCGGATGAACTTAGAGCATGGGTCGGTACTTGGAACTACAATATTGTGGCCATTACAGAAACTTGGGTAACTCAGGGAGAAGAATGGTTGTTGGAAGTTCCGCGATTTAAATGCTTTAAAAGAAATAGGGAGAGTGGAAAAAGAGGTGGGGGAGTAGCATTGCTAGTCAGGGCTAGTATAGCAGCTACTGAAAGGCAGTTCGAGAATGATATGTCTACAGAGTCAGTTTGGGTTGAGGTCCAGAACAAGAAAGTAGCAGTCACTTTGCTGGGGGTTTTCTTACAGGCCCCCTAAAAGGTGCAGAGAAGTAGAGGAGCGGATTGGGAGGCAGATACTGGCAAGGTGCAGAAGTCACAGGGTTGTAGTCATGGATGACTTTAACTTTCCAAATATTGATTGGAAACATTTTAGTTGTAATAGTTTAGATGGAGCGGATTTTGTCCGTGCGTTCAGGAAGGATTCCTGACACAGTATGTAGATAGACCAACACGAGGAGAGGCCACTTTGGGTTTGGTGCTTGGCAATGAACCGGGCCAAGTGTCAGACCTGTTGGTAGGAAACCATTTTGTCGGTAGCGATCATAACTCTCTTACTTTTACAATAGTCCTGGAAAAGGATAGGTACATACAGCAGGGTAAGGTTTATAATTGGGGGAAGGGTAATTACAATTCTGTTAGGCAAGAACTGGGTAACATAAAATGGGAACAGATGCTGTCAGGGAAGAGCACTATAGAAATCTGGAGATTGTTTAAGGAATGCATACTGTGTGTGCTCGATATATTTGTCCCGAGCAGGCAGGGAAGATGCGGTCGAGTGAGGGAGCCTTTGTTCTCAAGAGAGGTCGAACAACTGGTTAAGAGGAAGAAGGATGCTTATGTAAGGTTTAGGAAACAAGGAACGGAAAAGGCTCTAGAGGGATACAAGTTATCCAGGAAGGAGCTGAAGAAAGAGCTTAGGAGAGCTATAAGGGGGCATGAGAAAACGTTGGCAGATAGGATCAAGTAAAACTCCAAGGCTTTTTACACGTACATGAGGAATAAGAGAATGACCAGAGAAAGGGTAGGGCCGATCAAGGATTGCAAAGGGAATTTGCGCACGGAGCCTAAAGAAATAGGAGAGGTCCTTAATGAGTACTTTTCTTCAGTATTCACAACTGAGAGGGACTTAGTTGTAGAGGAGGACAGTGTGAAACAGGCTGGTCGGCTAGAGGAGGTCAATGTTAGTAAGGAAGATGTGCTAGGAATTTTGAGGAAGTTGAAGATAGATAAGTCCCCCGGGCCTGATGGGATTTATCCAAGGATTCTATGGGAAGCGAGGGAAGAGATCGCAGGGCCTTTGGCGATGATCTTTTCGTTCTCACTGTCCACGGGTACAGTGCCGGAAGATTGGAGAGAGGCAAACGTCATTCCCTTGTTCAGAAAAGGGAATAGGGATAGCCCCGGAAATTACAGGCCAGTTAGTCTCACGTCAGTGATGGGCAAATTATTGGAAAGGACTCTGAGCGATAGGATTTATGATCACTTGGAAAGTCACAGTTTGATTCATGATAGTCAGCATGGATTTGTGAAGGGTAGATCATGCCTCACAAACCTTATTGAATTCTTTGGAGAGGTGACCAAACACGTGGATGAAGGTAGAGCAGTGGATGTGGTATACATGGATTTAAGTAAGGCGTTTGATAAGGTTCCCCATGGTAGGCTCATGCAGAAGGTAAGGAGACATGGGATAGGGGGAAATGTGGCAGATTGGATTCAGAATTGGCTGACCCTTAGAAGACAAGGGTGGTAGTGGACGGAAAATATTCAACATGGTGCTCAGTTACGAGTGGTGTACCACAAGGATCTGTTCTGGGTCCTCTTCTATTTGTGATTTTTGTAAATGATTTGGATGAAGAAGTGGAAGGGTGGATTAGTAAGTTCGCGGACGATACAAAGGTGGGTCGCGTTGTGGACAGTGCGGAGGGCTGTTCTAGGTTACAAAGGGACATTGATAGGATGCAGAGCTGGGCTGAGAAGTGGCAGATGGAGTTTAACCCTGAAAAGTATGTGAGGGGATTCATTTTGGAAAGACAAAATTGAAAGCAGAATACAGGGTTAATGGAAAGATTCTTGGCAGTGTGGAGGAGCAGAGGGATCTTGGGATTCATGTCCACAGTTCCCTGAAAGCTGCCACCCAGGTGGATATAGTTGTTAAGAAGGCATATGGTGTGTTAGCTTTCATTAATAGAGGGATCGAGTTCAAGAGCCGTGAAGTTATGCTCCAGCTATACAAAAGCCTGGTTCGCCCACATCTGGAGTATTGTGTCCAGTTCTGGTCACCTCATTACAGGAAAGATGTGGAGGCGTTGGAAAAGGTGCAGAGGTGATTTGCCAGAATGTTGCCTGGAATGAAGGGAGGGTCTTACGAGGAAAGGTTGAGAGCGCTAGGGCTTTTCTCTTTAGAACGATGAAGGATGAGAGGTGACTTGATAGAGGTGTACAAAATGATCAGAGGTATAGATAGAGTAGACAGCCAGAGACTTTTTCCTAGGATGGAGGTAGCTATTATGAGGGGGCATAGTTTTAAAGTGAGTGGAGGTAGATTATAGGGGAGACGTCAGAGGTAGGTTCTTTACCCAGAGAGTGGTCGGGGCATGGAATGCATTGCCGGAGAGGATAGTGGAGTCGGCCTCATTAGGGGCATTTAAGCAGCTATTAGATAGGCATATGGATGATAGTATAAGGTAGGGGTGGAGGTTAGAAAGACCTTAGGATTAGGGTAAAAGTTCAGCACAACATCGTGGACTGAAGGGCCTGTACTGTGCTGCACTGTTCTATGTTCTAGGTTCTATGTTCTACGGTGTGTCTACACCTCCCCATCGTTAGTCCTGCACAGATAGAGAGAGGGAGAAAGCATGCAAGAGAGAGAGCATGTAGGGGTAGGGTGGGAGGGGAGGGGAGAGAGAGAGAAATAAATCAAGGGACAGAGAGAGAGAGGGGAATGGGGCCGCAGAGAGAGGGGGGGTTGGTGGTGATGGTGCAGAGAGGATAGTGTCAGAGACAGACACAGGAGTAAGAGTGAACCAAACACACAGATAGACATGTCGAGAGATTGGAATTTCCTTGAGGAGAAGGAACACATGGAGTACTGTGACAGAGAGAAGGCAGTGAAGAAGCAAAGCTGAAACTCCGAACTCGAACTGCGTTGTTTTAAAGTCAGTCCTGGTGAGGAGAAGGTAAGAAAGAGGAATTTAATTTAAAAAAGAGGTGACAAAGCCAGGGGAGATGCTGTGGAGGGCTGAGACACAATGAAGCTGGATTGATTGTCTCTGCCCATCGCCTTCAGGCTGGGGGAACTGACAACGGGGAGCAGCAGCCTTGTGGGAATATCAGTGGATCAAGTAAAGTATAAAACTAGCTGATGGTCTGGGGCCAGGGTTTCAAATTGTAGTCAATTCATCAAATCTGTCATTAAAAGCTGGTCTCAGTGAATCAGACACTACAGAGCAGACCCTTTCGCCCACCTAGTCTACACTGACAAAACCTACTCTCATCCCAGTCTCCTACAGTTGGCCCGGAGCCTTGAACATTATGACATTCCAAGTTCTCATCCACGTACTTTTTAAAAAGTTGTGAGGTTTCCTGCCTTAACTACCCTCCCAAGCAGTGCGTTCCAGCCCCCTGCCACCATCTGGATGAAACAATGTTTATCCTCAAATCCTCTCCAAACCTCCTGGCTTACACCTTAATATGATGCCTCCCTTATCATTGACCCTTCAACTGAGGAAACAGCAACTTCCTACCACACTCCTCACAATCTTACACACCTCCATTAGGTCCCCCCACCCCACAACCCTCCACCCCGACCTTCCCTGCTCTAAAGAATACAACCCGAGCTTATCCAGCTTCTTGGTGTACCTGAAACGCAGTTCTTTGGGGTTTTTATCCTGGTGAATCTCCTCTGCACTCCCTTCCAGTGCTATCACTTCCTTCCTACAGTATGGAGACCGGAACCGCACACAGTCCTCCAGCCTCACCAAGGTTCTGTACAGCTCTGACATAACCTTCCCTCTTTTTTTAAACCAACGCCACGGCTGATAAAGCTAAAGGTCCTGTGTGCCTTCTTAGCTCCCCTATTAACGTCCTGCTGCTCTCAGGGCTCTGTGGACAAGCCTCCCAAGATCCCTCTGTTCCTCTGAGCTTCCTCATGCCCTGCCATTCACTGAGTACTCCCTGGTCTTCTTACTTCTTCCAGAGTACATCGCCTCACGTTTACCAGGGTTAAACTCCATCTGCCACTGATTGGCCTAAGTGACCTATCCATCTATACCCTCCTGTAACTCACAACATCCGCCGCACCACCGCACCCCCCCCCCCCCTCACTGTGAATCACCTGGCCAAACAGCTGTAAACTTATCACTGCCCCACCCACAATCTCCACATCATTGAGACAGCTCACCAGCAATGAGGGACCCAGCACTGCCCCCCTGTGGTACACTGCTGGAGACCAGCTCGAGTCACTCAATCCGCCTTCTACCACCACCCTACGTCTCCTGCCACTAAATCCAAGCGGTCACATTAGCCTGGATCCCACGTGTTTTTACCTTCTTTATCAGTCTCCCATGTCGGACCTTGTCAAAGGCTTTGCTAATATCCATATAAACCACATCAACTGCCCTATCCTCATCGCCACACCCGCTCACCTCCTCAAAAAAATTCAAGCAATGACCACCCTCTGACAAAGCCATGCTGACTATCCCTGCTCAATCCTTGCCTCTCCAATTCTCTCCTTCAAAAAGGAGAATGGTTTCCCTACCAGTAGTGTGAGACTCTAACTCCCTGCATTTCTCTCTACCACTCTCCTTGAAACATGGAACCACATTAGCTGTCCTCCAGTCCTCTGGTACCTCCCCGCCGTGGCCAGGCAGGAATATCATCAAACCGTCATCAATTGTTCTAAAAACTCATCTGGTTCACTAATGTCCTTTGGGGGGAAATCTGCCGAGCTTACCAGGTCTGGTCTACACGTGACTCCAGACCCACAGCAATGGACTTGTATCTTCACATCCCTCTGGTTCGTTGGGGCTTTTTCACTCAGTTCTAGGGAGATATGGCCAACACCTCCTGGCCTCACCGGTGAAGGCGCCACAGATTAGCCAGGTCGCGGCGAAATGCGCAAGGGAAGCTACAGAACTAACAGCATGATACGCTGCACAGCAAGATTCCACGGGTATACCTCAGTGCCACTATCTCCATCCCTCTGAGGTTCCTCCGAGGTTTCAGCCATGCTGGCCATCTCCTTGATGAGATTGGGAATGATGTCGTTTGCAATGTCAAAGAATTCCTTGTAAATCTCCTCATCCTCCCTGCAATAATTATAACTGGAAAACAAGAGAGAGAGAGAAAACAAAGGAACACTGTTAGAAACCTGACTGAGAGGGAGCGCCGCACCGTCGGAGGGTCAGCGCCGAGGGAGCGCCGCACCGTCGGAGGGTCAGCGCCGAGGGAGCGCCGCACCGTCGGAGGGTCAGCGCCGAGGGAGCGCCGCACCGTCGGAGGGTCAGCGCCGAGGGAATGGGCACTGTCAGAAGGTCAGTATTGAGGGAGCACCGCACTGTCGGAGGGTCAGCGCCAGGGGAGCACCATGCTGTCGGAGGTTTGGCGCCGAGGGAGCGGACACTGTGGGAGGTGCAGTCTTTCTGATGAGACATCAAACCAAGACTCCATCTGCCCTCTTGGGGTGTTGGGGGGTGGTGGGGTGGGGGGGTGCGGAGGGTGAGGTGGTCAAGGGTGTATAACAGATGGTGCAGTCACTATTGGAAGAAACG
This sequence comes from Rhincodon typus, assembly GCF_021869965.1. Lineage (NCBI taxonomy): Eukaryota > Metazoa > Chordata > Chondrichthyes > Orectolobiformes > Rhincodontidae > Rhincodon > Rhincodon typus. The sequence continues at coordinate 5,328 of NW_025969837.1, read as the reverse complement.
GGAGTGTGGGGATGAAAGTGGACAGGCAGCAGCTGACTCACTCCTGGATGACTGTAGCTGCATCACCCCAGGAGGCTAGAGCATCCTTGACGTTCTTGTTGCGACAGAAGTAGCTGGCCAAGTATACATAGGGGTAAACATGTTCATTATTGTAATACTGTTTCGCTGAAGAAATGGCCTGTGAGATGAGAAGCATAATGAGGAAATGAAACAGAACAAAGTGAGCAAACAAAGAACTGGATGTTTACAGGTACAGGATAACAATGTAGAGGGAGCTTCACTCTGTTTCTAACCCCCTGTGCTGTACCTGTCCCTGGGAGTGTTTGATGGGGGGGACAGTGTAGAGGGAGCTTCACTCTGTATCTAACCCTGTGCTGTCCCTGTCCCTGGGAGTGTTTGATGGGGGACAGTGTAGAGGGAGCTTCACTCTGTATCTAACCCTGTGCTGTCCCTGTCCCTGGGAGTGTTTGATGGGGGACAGTGTAGAGGGAGCTTCACTCTGTATCTAACCCTGTGCTGTACCTATCACACAAGAATTAATGCCTTTCAGGAGAATGGGGACAGTGCAACACAGTTACAGTCAGTGGATGTCAAAATCCTGGAATTCCCTCCCTAATTGTTTTCTGGTTTTTTTTTTCACTCCAGTCCTCTGGAGCAGGTGGGATTTGAACTCAAGTGTCTACCACTGCACCACAAGAGGGCCCTAAATGGCTGTTCTGTTTTTGTGGGTTTTTTTTAATCATCTATTTTTCTAATTAATCTAGATGTTGCTACATACCAGGTAGGAGTGGAACCTGGGCCCCTCGATCCAGGGGTAGGGACACTACCACTGAGCCACGAGGGAGCTTATTCTTTTCTCTTTAACTTTTTCTTTTAAAATAAGTACAAATAACTTTCTGTATTTTCTTTCTAGCCCAAATCACCCATGGGATATTGCAGGCGGACTGCAGCGGTTCAAGAAGGCAGCTCTTCCCCCCACCTTCGAGGGGCGATAGGGACAGGGCACTAAATGCTGGGCCCAGCTGACGACACCCACATCCCACAAATAAGTAAATAGAAAAAAGGGATAATTAAGAACTGCCGATGCTGGAGTCAGAGACAACACGGTGTGGAGCTGGAGGAACACAGCAGCATCACAGGAACAGGAAAGCTGACGTTTCGGGTCGGGACCCCGTGTTCCTCCAGCGCCACACCGTAATAAAAAAGGGAGCCGTGTACCTCGTGATAAAGTGCCAATGGATCCGGTCTGTCTGGCATTGGATCCAACTCCTCCAGGTCTGCGAGGTTCCCAAGTGCCATTGGGTATCTGCCAGAGAGAGAGAGAGAGAGAGAAATCTAAAGCATTCAGATCTTGCAGTCTCTCTCACAATTACACAGGATGGAACACGGTGGAGGGCAGGCAGGAATTTGAGTTCCAGTCAGACTAACACCGCTGTATTGGATGGGGGTAGCAAGAAGTGGCTGACTCCTGCTCCCACTTTTTAAGCGGCAGTGCCCTCACTATCCATAGAACACCCTCGACTACCCCAGAACTTTGCCATAGAT
>NW_025969837.1:0-3683 GCF_021869965.1 Rhincodon typus | reverse complement strand
TGGGCCTAGACCCTCCTTCAGAAATTTCTGAAGGAGGGTCTAGGCCCGAAACGTCAGCCTTCCTGCTCCTCTGATGCTGCTTGGCCTGCTGTGTTCATCCAGCTCTACACCTTGTTATCTCAGATTTTCCAGCATCTGCAGTTCCTGCTATCATATTGAATGTGTTGGATGGAATCAGCAATCTGAGATCGAGAGGGAAAGGGATAAGCTGGCCAGAGAGACCAGAGCCCTGATTCTCTCTGAATGGTGGTACAGCCTGCAGGAGGGACCGAACGGCCTCCTCTGACTCCTCACCAGCAATGCAATTCTGATCAGACTGTCAACTTTTAGTGGAAGGGTCAATAAGAACGGAGCATAATCTTCGCATGAAGGGGACCTGAGGAGACAAATTTCCACCCGGAGGGCACTACCCAGGAGGGAGGAGATGTGGGAAATCTCACAACTTTTCAAACGTATGTGGATGGGCGCTCAAAACGTCACAATACTCAAGGCTATGGGTAGTGCTGGAAAATGGGATTCGTGTAGCTAGGTCAGCACAGACTCCATGGGCCGAACAGCCTTTCCTGTGCTGTATGACTCTATGATTCGCCACATCTTTGCCCAATGGCCGAACTGATTTGTATCTCTTTACAACCTCATGTCCTCTTCACCACTTTGTCTCAGCCTAGGCCCCAGCACCTAGCCCTGTGGCACACCACACATGACACCCTAACGGCCTGAAAAAGATTCGTTTCCATGCCAAGACCCCCTGCAGCATGAGCTTTCACTTCCTGCAATAACATTAGGGATGGGCAATAAATGCTGCCTAGCCAGCAACACCCTCGTCCCATGAATGAATAAAAAAAAATTTCATGTGGCGCTTTGTCAAATACCTTCTGAAAATCTAAGTATGATAACCCTTATCCATTGCATACGTTATTTTTTTTTGTTATTCGTTCAAGGGATGTGGGCCAGCTGTCCATCCCTAATTGCCCAGAAGGGCAGTTCAGAGTCAACCACATTGCTGTGGGTCTGGAGCCACATGTAGGCCCAGACCAGGTAAGGACGGCAGTTTCCGTCCCTAAAGGGCATTAGTGAACCAGATGTTTTTTTTTCCCCCAACAATCAACAACGGATTCATGCTCATCATTACATTCTTAATTCCAGATTTTTACTGAATTCAAATTCCACCATCTGCCGTGACAGGATTCGAACCCAGGCCCCCAAAACATTACCCGGGTCTGTGGTTTAACAGTCCAGCGGTAAAACCGCTAGGTCATCGCCTTCTCGAAGATTTGTAATAACCTGGTTAAACATGATTTTCCTTTCACTAAACCATGTTGCCTCAGCCCGGTTAGCTTGAACATACTGAAGTGCAATACCGTAACCCTTTTAAGAATAGCTTCTAACATCTTCCCTCTTACAGATGTTAACAGGCCAGTAGCTTCCTGCTTTCTGTCTTCCTCCCGTTTCATAGGGAGGTGTCTCTCAAAGGAGAAACTTTCCATCCACCCAAGAGCATGGCTGGTTTAACCTCTGATCCAAAACGATAGGTCCCCAAGCAGGTTGGTGCAGAGGTTATGAACGAGTTTGACTGAGGAGTCCTACTGTCTCTCTCTATATTCTGCCTGCGTTTACAGTGCAGCCCTCGTTGGAGTCAGGGGATTGAAAGTGGGGTAGGGGGGAGGCTCTCGAAGCTACGGGGCGGTGACACTCACTTGTTCAGGTGCCCAAGGTCGTACAACAACCACAGGAGGTGCTGAAAGAGGATGAAAAATGACAGAATTAGCCCCGGGAGTCGTCTGCTCAGGAAGCCCTCTCTGAAACCACCCCATCTCTAATCCGCTCTTTAGCAGCTACCTTCTTCATTCAGAGAGTGGGGAGAAGGTGCGGCCTGCTCCCACGGGGAGGTGTCGTGGGGAATCGTGTCGGTACGTATTGAGGGGCTCAGTGGGGGGTGGGGTATGAAGCTGGATAAATACACAGGGGAGAAAGGATTAGGAATTTGGGGAAGGGGGGAGCGGTGAGAGCTGGGAGTAGGCCCTTGTAGAGCAGATACACCAATGTTTGCGCTCTCTATATCCTACGCAACTTTCAACAGGCAGATAAACTTTGACCGAGTTCTGGGTCACCCGTCTTTCACCTCCGGCACATTTGGCCCGAGAGGAGTGGCCTGGGGGGTTCCGATCTCGCTCACTGCCCAGAGACCTTTCAAATTGCATTTAAAGTTTTGTTCAGATGCACTCTGCTATTGGAGGTGCGCACACACACACAGTTTGGCTTGCAACGCTGCTCCACCCCAACCCCTGGCAGCGGCCTCTTCCCCAGTCAACCCGGGCAGTGAACAGTGAACAGTTTCCAGCTGATCGGCTGGGGGGAGCGTTGCGAGCTGGGAGGCAGCCAATCAATTTGGGACTTCTCCTCCCCCCACCCCCACATTCTGTCCTCCTCCCCCCACCCACACCGCCGCACCCCGCGCGGGAACCTCTGACCTGTTGCAGCTGCAGCAGCTCCATGCTGTCGGTGTGGTGGTCGATCGATGGGTTGATGGCGCACACCATGAGAGCCACCTCCATCTTGCGGTCACACTTCAGGTAGGAGCCCTTCAGGTAGAGCCAGCTCTGCGCCGAAGCAGATGACACCGTGAGATTAACCAGGGAACGGGGGCAAATAGCGGAGCAACCGACAGAACAGGGCTGCCTCACGCGTACCAGAGATTGCAGCAGACCATTCGGCCTATTAAGCCTGCTCCAGCACTCAACACGTCCACGACTGTTAGAGTCATGCAGCACGGAAACAGAACCTTCGGCCCAACCAATCCATGCTGAACTTAATCCTAAGCTAAACTAGTCCCATCTGCCTGCTCCTGGCCCATATCCCTGCAAATCTTTCCTATTCATTAACTTATCTAAATATCTTTTAAATTTTGTGACTGTACCCATATCCACCACCACCTCAGGAAGTTCATTCCACACATCAATCACCCTCTCTCCTCTCAGCTTAAAAACGTGTCCCCTAGTCTTGATAACCAGGTGTAGAGCTGGATGAACACAGCAGGCCAAGCAGCATCAGAGGAGCAGGAAAGCTGACGTTCCGGGCCTAGACCCTTCTTCAGAAATGGGGGAGGGGAAGCGGGTTCTGAAATAAATAGGGAGAGAGGGGGAAGCGGATAGAAGATGGATAGAGGAGAAGATAGGTGGAGAGGAGACAGGCAGGTCAAAGAGGCAGGGATGAAGCCAGAAAAGGTGAGTGTAGGTGGGAAGCTAGGGAGGAGATAGGTCAGTCCAGGGAGGACGGACAGGTCAAGGGGGCGAGGTTAGTAGGGAGGAGATGGTGGGAGGAGGGAATAGGTGGGAGGAAGGACAGGTTAGGGAGGCGGGGACAAGCTGGGCTGGTTTTGGGATGCGGTAGGGGGAGGGGAGATTTTGAAGCTTGTGAAATCCACATTGATACCATTGGGCTGCAGGGTTCCCAAGCGAAATATGAGGTGCTGTTCCTGCAACCTTCAGGTGGCATCGTTGTGGCACTGCAGGAGGCTCAGGATGGACATGTCATCTGAGGAATGGGAGGGGGAGTTGAAATGGTTCGTGACTGGGAGGTGCAGTTGTTTAGTGCGAACCAAGTGCAGGTGTTCCGCAAAGCGGTCCCCAAGCCTCTGCTTGGTTTCCCCGATGTAGAGGAGGCCACAACGGGAACAGCGGATG
>NW_025969836.1:9748-13643 GCF_021869965.1 Rhincodon typus | reverse complement strand
CCTGCAGCCCAATGGTATCAATGTGGACTTCACAAGCTTCAAAATCTCCCCTCCCCCTACCGCATCCCAAAACCAGCCCAGCTCGTCCCCGCCTCCCTAACCTATCCTTCTTCCCACCTATCCCCTCCACTCACCTCAAGCCCCACCCCCATCTCCTACCTACTAACCTCATCCTGCCCCCTTGACCTGTCCGTCCTCCCTGGACTGACCTATCTCCTCCCTAACTCCCCACCTACACTCACCTTTACTGGCTCCATCCCCGCCTCTTTGACCTGTCTGTCTCCTCTCCACCTATCTTCTCCTCTATCCATCTTCTATCCGCCTCGCTCTCTCTCCCTATTTATTTCAGAACCCCCTTCCCCTCCCCTATTTCTGAAGAAGGGTCTAGGCCTGAAACGTCAGCCTTCCTGCTCCTCTGATGCTGCTTGGTCTGTTGTGTTCATCCAGCTCTACACCTTGGTATCTCATCATTATATTGCTACTATATTTGAAATTTTGATCATCTTGATGCTGCTTGGCTTTTTTTGTGGGTCTTCCAAGCCCAGCTTCCCCTGAAAGTACAGTGAACCTTTAATCAGAGAGGGTTTCATCACAGCACTGGAGAATTGGAGAGAGAGACTAGACACATCCCCTTTTTTTCTCTTTATTCATTCCCGGGATGAGGGCGTTGCTGTCTAGGCAGCCTTTATTGCTCATCCCTAATTGCCCAGAGGCAGTTTAAAGTCAACCACATTTCTGTGGGTCTGAAGTCACGTGTAGGCCAGACCAGGTGAGGATGGTAGTTTCCTTTCCTAAAGGACATTAGTGAACCAGATGGGTTTTTTCTGACAATCAACAATGGATTCACAGTGATCATTAGATTCTTAATTCCAAATATTTTATTGAATTCAAATGCCACCATCTGCTATGGTGGAATTTGAACCCGGGTCCTCAGAACACTGTCTGCGACTCTGGATTAACAGTCTAGTGATAATACCATGAGGCCATTGCCTCCCCGCTACTTTATGGCACTAGCTACTGCAAAGGACATTTAAAGTATAGTGTGGATGTTTGTGATTGAACAAATGAGTAGGGTGGCATGGCTGGGTAGATGAGTGAGGTAACTGTTATAGTGGGTAAGGTGACAGATGGATGAGAAGGAAGGTGTATGGAGTAGCAGGTGGGTAAGGTAGAAGTGGATAGAGTGGTTTTGGAGACAGGTTGGTGATTTGGGTAGGTAGATCAAGGAGCAGTTGGATCATGACTTGGGTAATCAGATGGATGGGAGTTAGCATGGTCATAGGGGAGTAGGATTAGGGTGAGGGTGGTCACATAGTAGGGAGTTAGCATGACTGGAGTGGTACTCAGGCCATATAGAATCAGGAGGCGGTAGTCACGTTATGCTGGGGGGTAGATGGAGGGATCAGAGGTGGCTGGTAGGTATAGTGATTGTAATGAGGTCATAGAATATGAGTTCCCTGATTGGGGCTGTTAATCTGGTCCAATCGGGGGCTCTGGCTGACGAATATAAACAGGAGTGTCAAAGGTTCCATTCACTCTGAGAGCTGGTTCGGATAGAGCTGGATCAGTGTCAAGGACTATCCACGTGTAAATAAAGTGTGATATGATGATGAGATATTGGCCTTTGTAGAGTTTTTTTCGGTTCGGTTGGGTGAATGGATACTTGAAACGTTTGGGGTATAGTCATGTGGTTGGAAGTAGGGAAGTCAGAGGGTCAAAGGGGTCAGTCAGGTGGGACAGGGGGTGGCGATGGGGGCGTGGATGGGGGGTCATTGCTAGCAATCAGGTGTCAGTTCTGTAGTCACCCACAGGTTAGACTAACATTCCCTGGGTAACTGTAGTTCAGCGTTGGAGACTTTGCAGAGGGTTATTGGGAGCTGGCAAACTGTCCATTGGAAATTCAAACTTCCCATGCGATTCCTATAAAGGCCAGCAAGTAGGGATTTCATGGGATCCCAAATTGCATCTTAGGTCATACATCTGGTAGCTGACAAGCAGGAGTCTGAGGATCTGGGCCGGAGCAAATATTAGAAATACTCAAATCTGGCACCATCAGTGGAGAGAGAAAGAGAGTTAACATTTTGGGTAAATGACTTTAGTCAGAAGATTATTGAGCTGAAATATTATCCCTGCTTTTCTCTCTCCACAGAATTTGATAGTATTTCCAATACTTTCTGTTTTTATTTCAGATTTCCAGCATCTGCAGAATGTTATTTTTATATTAATATCAGGGAAAGGTTACATTCCTGAAATCCAATGAAATACATTACATGGTTTACATCTGGAACAAAACTTACTAAAATCACACAGTAAATGCTCCAAGTTACACAGGCAAAACTTAAGTATTTCCTTTGGCTGAAAAAACACTTATGATTAAAATGCCTTGTAAAATGAGCCTGTATCATAGCAGGAGAGCATCAACACCCTGCACCATTGTGTTAGGCTAACACAGTGGGAGGTAGTCTTTTGACCACACCATTTTGAAGACTGTTTTGATTCAGAGATTTAAAAAATATGACCTACTTTGATTTGTATTTTTGAGTACGTGATGTATATAAGTAAGTCAAAAAGGAAAGCAGGCACTGCTTCAGCTGTTTCCAGTCATGTATTTCTTTTCAATGATTTATTTATGGGTTATGCAGTTTCCAATAAATCCTCTGTGTACCTTGTTTTGTTTTTGAAGTAAATTTTGTCTCAGAACTGAAAGGTAAACAAAATTTACATTTGAACAGTGTACAATGAATTTTCCTGGTACCAAATGTTTTCCAAAAATTGGGTAGACAGGTATAAATAAACTCCCAGAGATAATTATAACTTAGTCAATTATCCTCCCCATGCTATTACTGTTAGAAACCTGATAGGATCACAGCAGATATCCAATCTGAATTTCCATTTTTAAAACTATTCTATATTCTGATTCCACCTTCATTCTTGCAATGTAGCAAAGCAACATTACCATCCCAGCTACCCAAGATACAGACAGAGTGAACAGCCAAATGCCAGGTCCAGGCCTGGTAGAGGCAACAGTTCTTCTTCCCTGATGGACTTTAGTGAACAGGTTGCATTTTAAAGATAAAATTTCATGGTCATTTTGGATTCTAGCCTACAAACTACTAAATATATTGAGATCAATTTCTGATAATTGTGGAATTTGAATTCTGAATTCTAGCAGCCACTCCCAAAATCACAATACCACCCTTTCTAGTAAGTAGCCATCTTCCAGAAAGATATCTCCTAACCTGTCCCTTTGTTCTTTTAGAATAGAATAGAGTAGAACATCCTTTATTGTCGTGTGTACTCAAGTACACAAGTACAGGAGTACAGTGAAAAATTTTACAATGTCACCTCTCATGGCACCATCTTAGGTACAAGTACCTAGGTACAAATCTTAGATACAAAAAGAGGAATAAAAAAAGAAAGTAGTTGCATTATTTTACAGGGATTCATAGTATAAGTTAGAAATAAGACATAGTTAAAAGGATAGACATTAGAGTCAGATAAACAAATTACAAATAAACATTACATTGCAGTAGCTCAGCGCAGGGACTTCCACGTGGGGTCTGACCATCCACATCAGACCTCAGTCCAACAATTGTCCCCGCACTGCTCCGACCCTCCAGTCTGCTTCGCAATGGCTTTCAGCTGCTCCAACGTAAGTTTCCTCCGGACTCACTGACCTGCACTGGCCTCTGCTCCAGGGCTACTTCCCCATGCCAGCCTTTGCTCCAGGGCTACTTCCCCGTGCCAGCCTCTGCTCCAGGACTGTTTCCCCATGCCAGCCTCTGCTCCAGGGCTACTTCCCCATGCCAGCCTCTGCTCTGGGACTGCGTCCCCATGCCAACCTCTGCTCCGGGACTGTTTCCCAATGCCAGTCTCTGCTCCAGGACTGCTTCCC